>NC_143022.1:15405000-15705000 GCF_057628025.1 Oncorhynchus mykiss | reverse complement strand
GGGGGGAAAATACAGGCAGGAGCTGGGGGGGAAATACAGGCAGGAGCTGGGGGGAAGTACAGGCAGGAGCTGGGGGGAAATACAGGCAGGAGCTGGGGGGAAAATACAGGCGGGAGCTGGGGGGAAATACAGGCGGGAGCTGGGGGAAATACAGGCGGGAGCTGGGGGGAAAATACAGGCAGGAGCTGGGGGGAAAATACAGGCGGGAGCTGGGGGGAAATACAGGCAGGAGCTGGGGGGAAATACAGGCAGGAGCTGGGGGGAAATACAGGCAGGAGCTGGGGGGAAATACAGGCAGGAGCTGGGGGAAAAAAATACAGGCAGGAGCTGGGGGGGAAATACAGGCAGGAGCTGGGGGGAAATACAGGCAGGAGCTGGGGGGAAATACAGGCAGGAGCTGGGGGGAAATACAGGCAGGAGCTGGGGGGAAATACAGGCAGGAGCTGGGGGGAAATACAGGCAGGAGCTGGGGGGAAATACAGGCAGGAGCTGGGGGGAAATACAGGCAGGAGCTGGGGGGAAATACAGGCAGGAGCTGGGGGGAAATACAGGCAGGAGCTGGGGGGAAAATACAGGCAGGAGCTGGGGGGGAAAATACAGGCAGGAGCTGGGGGGGAAATACAGGCAGGAGCTGGGGGGAAATACAGGCAGGAGCTGGGGGGAAATACAGGCAGGAGCTGGGGGGAAAATACAGGCAGGAGCTGGGGGGAAATACAGGCAGGAGCTGGGGAAATACAGGCAGGAGCTGGGGGGAAAATACAGGCAGGAGCTGGGGGGAAATACAGGCAGGAGCTGGGGGGAAATACAGGCAGGAGCTGGGGGGAAATACAGGCAGGAGCTGGGGGGAAATACAGGCAGGAGCTGGGGGGAAATACAGGCAGGAGCTGGGGGGAAATACAGGCAGGAGCTGGGGGGAAATACAGGCAGGAGCTGGGGGGAAATACAGGCAGGAGCTGGGGGGAAAATACAGGCAGGAGCTGGGGGGGAAATACAGGCAGGAGCTGGGGGGAAATACAGGCAGGAGCTGGGGGGAAATACAGGCAGGAGCTGGGGGGAAATACAGGCAGGAGCTGGGGGGAAAAGCTGGGGGGAAATACAGGCAGGAGCTGGGGGGAAAATACAGGCAGGAGCTGGGGGGAAAATACAGGCAGGAGCTGGGGGGGAAATACAGGCAGGAGCTGGGGGGAAATACAGGCAGGAGCTGGGGGGAAACACAGGCAGGAGCTGGGGGGAAAATACAGGCAGGAGCTGGGGGGAAATACAGGCAGGAGCTGGGGGGAAAATACAGGCAGGAGCTGGGGGGAAATACAGGCAGGAGCTGGGGGGAAATACAGGCAGGAGCTGGGGGGAAATACAGGCAGGAGCTGGGGGAAAAATACAGGCAGGAGCTGGGGGAAAATACAGGCAGGAGCTGGGGGGAAAATACAGGCGGGAGCTGGGGGGAAATACAGGCAGGAGCTGGGGGGAAATACAGGCAGGAGCTGGGGGGAAATACAGGCAGGAGCTGGGGGGAAATACAGGCAGGAGCTGGGGGAAAAAAATACAGGCAGGAGCTGGGGGGGAAATACAGGCAGGAGCTGGGGGGAAATACAGGCAGGAGCTGGGGGGAAATACAGGCAGGAGCTGGGGGGAAAATACAGGCAGGAGCTGGGGGGGAAATACAGGCAGGAGCTGGGGGGAAATACAGGCAGGAGCTGGGGGGAAATACAGGCAGGAGCTGGGGGGAAATACAGGCAGGAGCTGGGGGGAAAAGCTGGGGGGAAATACAGGCAGGAGCTGGGGGGAAAATACAGGCAGGAGCTGGGGGGAAAATACAGGCAGGAGCTGGGGGGGAAATACAGGCAGGAGCTGGGGGGGAAATACAGGCAGGAGCTGGGGGGAAATACAGGCAGGAGCTGGGGGGAAAATACAGGCAGGAGCTGGGGGGAAATACAGGCAGGAGCTGGGGGGAAAATACAGGCAGGAGCTGGGGGGAAATACAGGCAGGAGCTGGGGGGAAATACAGGCAGGAGCTGGGGGAAAAATACAGGCAGGAGCTGGGGGAAAATACAGGCAGGAGCTGGGGGGAAATACAGGCAGGAGCTGGGGGGAAATACAGGCAGGAGCTGGGGGGAAAATACAGGCAGGAGCTGGGGGGAAAATACAGGCAGGAGCTGGGGGGAAAATACAGGCAGGAGCTGGGGGGAAAATACAGGCAGGAGCTGGGGGGGAAATACAGGCAGGAGCTGGGGGGGAAATACAGGCAGGAGCTGGGGGGAAATACAGGCAGGAGCTGGGGGGAAAATACAGGCAGGAGCTGGGGGGAAATACAGGCAGGAGCTGGGGGGAAATACAGGCAGGAGCTGGGGGGAAATACAGGCAGGAGCTGGGGGGAAAATACAGGCAGGAGCTGGGGGGGAAATACAGGCAGGAGCTGGGGGGAAATACAGGCAGGAGCTGGGGGGAAATACAGGCAGGAGCTGGGGGGAAAATACAGGCAGGAGCTGGGGGGAAATATAGGCAGGAGCTGGGGGGAAAAGCTGGGGGGAAATACAGGCAGGAGCTGGGGGGAAAATACAGGCAGGAGCTGGGGGGAAAATACAGGCAGGAGCTGGGGGGGAAATACAGGCAGGAGCTGGGGGGGAAATACAGGCAGGAGCTGGGGGGAAATACAGGCAGGAGCTGGGGGGAAAATACAGGCAGGAGCTGGGGGGAAATACAGGCAGGAGCTGGGGGGAAAATACAGGCAGGAGCTGGGGGGAAATACAGGCAGGAGCTGGGGGGAAATACAGGCAGGAGCTGGGGGAAAAATACAGGCAGGAGCTGGGGGAAAATACAGGCAGGAGCTGGGGGGAAATACAGGCAGGAGCTGGGGGGAAATACAGGCAGGAGCTGGGGGGAAAATACAGGCAGGAGCTGGGGGCAGGAGCTGGGGGGAAATACAGGCAGGAGCTGGGGGGAAATACAGGCAGGAGCTGGGGGGAAATACAGGCAGGAGCTGGGGGGAAAATACAGGCAGGAGCTGGGGGGAAATACAGGCAGGAGCTGGGGGAAATACAGGCAGGAGCTGGGGGGAAAATACAGGCAGGAGCTGGGGGGAAAATACAGGCAGGAGCTGGGGGGAAAATACAGGCAGGAGCTGGGGGGAAAATACAGGCAGGAGCTGGGGGAAAATACAGGCAGGAGCTGGGGGGAAAATACAGGCAGGAGCTGGGGGGAAAATACAGGCAGGAGCTGGGGGGAAATACAGGCAGGAGCTGGGGGGAAATACAGGCAGGAGCTGGGGGGAAAATACAGGCAGGAGCTGGGGGGGAAATACAGGCAGGAGCTGGGGGGGAAATACAGGCAGGAGCTGGGGGGGAAATACAGGCAGGAGCTGGGGGGAAATACAGGCAGGAGCTGGGGGGAAATACAGGCAGGAGCTGGGGGGAAATACAGGCAGGAGCTGGGGGGAATACAGGCAGGAGCTGGGGGGAATACAGGCAGGAGCTGGGGGGAATACAGGCAGGAGCTGGGGGGAATACAGGCAGGAGCTGGGGGGAACACAGGCAGGAGCTGGGGGGAAATACAGGCAGGAGCTGGGGGGAAATACAGGCAGGAGCTGGGGGGAAAATACAGGCAGGAGCTGGGGGGAAATACAGGCAGGAGCTGGGGGGAAATACAGGCAGGAGCTGGGGGGGAAATACAGGCAGGAGCTGGGGGGGAAATACAGGCAGGAGCTGGGGGGGGAAATACAGGCAGGAGCTGGGGGGAAATACAGGCAGGAGCTGGGGGGAAAAGCTGGGGGGAAATACAGGCAGGAGCTGGGGGGAAAATACAGGCATGAGCTGGGGGGAAATACAGGCAGGAGCTGGGGGGAAATACAGGCAGGAGCTGGGGGGAAAATACAGGCAGGAGCTGGGGGGAAATACAGGCAGGAGCTGGGGGGAAATACAGGCAGGAGCTGGGGGGAAAATACAGGCAGGAGCTGGGGGGGAAATACAGGCAGGAGCTGGGGGGAAATACAGGCAGGAGCTGGGGGGAAATACAGGCAGGAGCTGGGGGGAAATACAGGCAGGAGCTGGGGGGAAAAGCTGGGGGGAAATACAGGCAGGAGCTGGGGGGAAAATACAGGCAGGAGCTGGGGGGAAAATACAGGCAGGAGCTGGGGGGGGAAATACAGGCAGGAGCTGGGGGGAAATACAGGCAGGAGCTGGGGGGGAAATACAGGCAGGAGCTGGGGGGAAATACAGGCAGGAGCTGGGGGAAAAATACAGGCAGGAGCTGGGGGAAAATACAGGCAGGAGCTGGGGGGAAATACAGGCAGGAGCTGGGGGGAAATACAGGCAGGAGCTGGGGGGGAAATACAGGCAGGAGCTGGGGGGAAATACAGGCAGGAGCTGGGGGGAAATACAGGCAGGAGCTGGGGGGAAATACAGGCAGGAGCTGGGGGGAAAAGCTGGGGGGAAATACAGGCAGGAGCTGGGGGGAAAATACAGGCAGGAGCTGGGGGGAAAATACAGGCAGGAGCTGGGGGGGGAAATACAGGCAGGAGCTGGGGGGAAATACAGGCAGGAGCTGGGGGGGAAATACAGGCAGGAGCTGGGGGGAAATACAGGCAGGAGCTGGGGGAAAAATACAGGCAGGAGCTGGGGGAAAATACAGGCAGGAGCTGGGGGGAAATACAGGCAGGAGCTGGGGGGAAATACAGGCAGGAGCTGGGGGGAAATACAGGCAGGAGCTGGGGGGAAATACAGGCAGGAGCTGGGGGGAAATACAGGCAGGAGCTGGGGGGAAATACAGGCAGGAGCTGGGGGGAAATACAGGCAGGAGCTGGGGGGAAAAGCTGGGGGGAAATACAGGCAGGAGCTGGGGGGAAAATACAGGCAGGAGCTGGGGGGAAAATACAGGCAGGAGCTGGGGGGGGAAATACAGGCAGGAGCTGGGGGGAAATACAGGCAGGAGCTGGGGGGGAAATACAGGCAGGAGCTGGGGGGAAATACAGGCAGGAGCTGGGGGAAAAATACAGGCAGGAGCTGGGGGAAAATACAGGCAGGAGCTGGGGGGAAATACAGGCAGGAGCTGGGGGGAAATACAGGCAGGAGCTGGGGGGAAATACAGGCAGGAGCTGGGGGGAAAATACAGGCAGGAGCTGGGGGGAAATACAGGAAGGAGCTGGGGGGAAATACAGGAAGGAGCTGGGGGGAAATACAGGCAGGAGCTGGGGGGAAATACAGGCAGGAGCTGGGGGGAAAATACAGGCAGGAGCTGGGGGGAAATACAGGCAGGAGCTGGGGGGAAATACAGGCAGGAGCTGGGGGGAAAATACAGGCAGGAGCTGGGGGAAAATACAGGCAGGAGCTGGGGGGAAAATACAGGCAGGAGCTGGGGGGGAATACAGGCAGGAGCTGGGGGGAAAATACAGGCAGGAGCTGGGGGAAATACAGGCAGGAGCTGGGGGGAAAATACAGGCAGGAGCTGGGGGGGAAATACAGGCAGGAGCTGGGGGGAAATACAGGCAGGAGCTGGGGGGAAATACAGGCAGGAGCTGGGGGGAAAAGCTGGGGGGAAATACAGGCAGGAGCTGGGGGGAAAATACAGGCAGGAGCTGGGGGGAAAATACAGGCAGGAGCTGGGGGGAAAATACAGGCAGGAGCTGGGGGGAAATACAGGCAGGAGCTGGGGGGAAAATACAGGCAGGAGCTGGGGGGAAAATACAGGCAGGAGCTGGGGGGGAAATACAGGCAGGAGCTGGGGGGGAAATACAGGCACGAGCTGGGGGGGAAATACAGGCAGGAGCTGGGGGGGAAATACAGGCAGGAGCTGGGGGGGAAATACAGGCAGGAGCTGGGGGGGGAAATACAGGCAGGAGCTGGGGGGAAATACAGGCAGGAGCTGGGGGGAAATACAGGCAGGAGCTGGGGGGAAATACAGGCAGGAGCTGGGGGGAATACAGGCAGGAGCTGGGGGGAATACAGGCAGGAGCTGGGGGGAATACAGGCAGGAGCTGGGGGGAACACAGGCAGGAGCTGGGGGGAACACAGGCAGGAGCTGGGGGAAATAGAGGCAGGAGCTGGGGGAAATACAGGCAGGAGCTGGGGGGAAATACAGGCAGGAGCTGGGGGGAAATACAGGCAGGAGCTGGGGGGAAATACAGGCAGGAGCTGGGGGGAAATACAGGCAGGAGCTGGGGGGAAATACAGGCAGGAGCTGGGGGGAAATACAGGCAGGAGCTGGGGGGAAATACAGGCAGGAGCTGGGGGGAAATACAGGCAGGAGCTGGGGGGAAATACAGGCAGGAGCTGGGGGGAAATACAGGCAGGAGCTGGGGGAAAAATACAGGCAGGAGCTGGGGGGAAAATACAGGCAGGAGCTGGGGGGGAAATACAGGCAGGAGCTGGGGGGGAAATACAGGCAGGAGCTGGGGGGGAAATACAGGCAGGAGCTGGGGGGGAAATACAGGCAGGAGCTGGGGGGAAATACAGGCAGGAGCTGGGGGGAATACAGGCAGGAGCTGGGGGGAATACAGGCAGGAGCTGGGGGGAATACAGGCAGGAGCTGGGGGGAATACAGGCAGGAGCTGGGGGAAATAGAGGCAGGAGCTGGGGGGAAATACAGGCAGGAGCTGGGGGGAAATACAGGCAGGAGCTGGGGGGAAATACAGGCAGGAGCTGGGGGGAAATACAGGCAGGAGCTGGGGGGAAATACAGGCAGGAGCTGGGGGGAAAATACAGGCAGGAGCTGGGGGGAAATACAGGCAGGAGCTGGGGGGAAATACAGGCAGGAGCTGGGGGGAAATACAGGCAGGAGCTGGGGGGAAAATACAGGCAGGAGCTGGGGGGGAAATACAGGCAGGAGCTGGGGGGAAATACAGGCAGGAGCTGGGGGGAAATACAGGCAGGAGCTGGGGGGAAAAGCTGGGGGGAAATACAGGCAGGAGCTGGGGGGAAAATACAGGCAGGAGCTGGGGGGTAATACAGGCAGGAGCTGGGGGGAAATACAGGCAGGAGCTGGGGGGAAATACAGGCAGGAGCTGGGGGGAAATACAGGCAGGAGCTGGGGGGAAATACAGGCAGGAGCTGGGGGGAAATACAGGCAGGAGCTGGGGGGAAATACAGGCAGGAGCTGGGGGGAAATACAGGCAGGAGCTGGGGGGAAATACAGGCAGGAGCTGGGGGGAAATACAGGCAGGAGCTGGGGGGAAAATACAGGCAGGAGCTGGGGGGGAAATACAGGCAGGAGCTGGGGGGGAAATACAGGCAGGAGCTGGGGGGGAAATACAGGCAGGAGCTGGGGGGGAAATACAGGCAGGAGCTGGGGGGGAAATACAGGCAGGAGCTGGGGGGGAAATACAGGCAGGAGCTGGGGGGAAATACAGGCAGGAGCTGGGGGGAAATACAGGCAGGAGCTGGGGGGAAATACAGGCAGGAGCTGGGGGGAATACAGGCAGGAGCTGGGGGGAACACAGGCAGGAGCTGGGGGAAATAGAGGCAGGAGCTGGGGGGAAATACAGGCAGGAGCTGGGGGGAAATACAGGCAGGAGCTGGGGGGAAATACAGGCAGGAGCTGGGGGGAAATACAGGCAGGAGCTGGGGGGAAAATACAGGCAGGAGCTGGGGCGAAATACAGGCAGGAGCTGGGGGGAAATACAGGCAGGAGCTGGGGGGAAATACAGGCAGGAGCTGGGGGGAAAATACAGGCAGGAGCTGGGGGGGAAATACAGGCAGGAGCTGGGGGGAAATACAGGCAGGAGCTGGGGGGAAATACAGGCAGGAGCTGGGGGGAAAAGCTGGGGGGAAATACAGGCAGGAGCTGGGGGGAAAATACAGGCAGGAGCTGGGGGGAAATACAGGCAGGAGCTGGGGGGAAATACAGGCAGGAGCTGGGGGGAAAATACAGGCAGGAGCTGGGGGGAAAATACAGGCAGGAGCTGGGGGGAAATACAGGCAGGAGCTGGGGGGAAATACAGGCAGGAGCTGGGGAGAAATACAGGCAGGAGCTGGGGGGAAAATACAGGCAGGAGCTGGGGGGGAAATACAGGCAGGAGCTGGGGGGAAATACAGGCAGGAGCTGGGGGGAAATACAGGCAGGAGCTGGGGGGAAATACAGGCAGGAGCTGGGGGGAAATACAGGCAGGAGCTGGGGGGAAATACAGGCAGGAGCTGGGGGGAAAATACAGGCAGGAGCTGGGGGGGGAAATACAGGCAGGAGCTGGGGGGAAATACAGGCAGGAGCTGGGGGGAAAATACAGGCAGGAGCTGGGGGGAAATACAGGCAGGAGCTGGGGGGAAAATACAGGCAGGAGCTGGGGGGAAATACAGGCAGGAGCTGGGGGGAAATACAGGCAGGAGCTGGGGGGAAATACAGGCAGGAGCTGGGGGAAAAATACAGGCAGGAGCTGGGGGAAAATACAGGCAGGAGCTGGGGGGAAATACAGGCAGGAGCTGGGGGGAAATACAGGCAGGAGCTGGGGGGAAATACAGGCAGGAGCTGGGGAGAAAATACAGGCAGGAGCTGGGGGGAAAATACAGGCAGGAGCTGGGGGGGAAATACAGGCAGGAGCTGGGGGGGAAATACAGGCAGGAGCTGGGGGGGAAATACAGGCAGGAGCTGGGGGGGAAATACAGGCAGGAGCTGGGGGGAAATACAGGCAGGAGCTGGGGGGAAATACAGGCAGGAGCTGGGGGGAAATACAGGCAGGAGCTGGGGGGAATACAGGCAGGAGCTGGGGGGAACACAGGCAGGAGCTGGGGGAAATAGAGGCAGGAGCTGGGGGGAAATACAGGCAGGAGCTGGGGGGAAATACAGGCAGGAGCTGGGGGGAAATACAGGCAGGAGCTGGGGGGAAATACAGGCAGGAGCTGGGGGGAAAATACAGGCAGGAGCTGGGGCGAAATACAGGCAGGAGCTGGGGGGAAATACAGGCAGGAGCTGGGGGGAAATACAGGCAGGAGCTGGGGGGAAAATACAGGCAGGAGCTGGGGGGGAAATACAGGCAGGAGCTGGGGGGAAATACAGGCAGGAGCTGGGGGGAAATACAGGCAGGAGCTGGGGGGAAAAGCTGGGGGGAAATACAGGCAGGAGCTGGGGGGAAAATACAGGCAGGAGCTGGGGGGAAATACAGGCAGGAGCTGGGGGGAAATACAGGCAGGAGCTGGGGGGAAAATACAGGCAGGAGCTGGGGGGAAAATACAGGCAGGAGCTGGGGGGAAATACAGGCAGGAGCTGGGGGGAAATACAGGCAGGAGCTGGGGAGAAATACAGGCAGGAGCTGGGGGGAAAATACAGGCAGGAGCTGGGGGGGAAATACAGGCAGGAGCTGGGGGGAAATACAGGCAGGAGCTGGGGGGAAATACAGGCAGGAGCTGGGGGGAAATACAGGCAGGAGCTGGGGGGAAAAGCTGGGGGGAAATACAGGCAGGAGCTGGGGGGAAAATACAGGCAGGAGCTGGGGGGAAAATACAGGCAGGAGCTGGGGGGGGAAATACAGGCAGGAGCTGGGGGGAAATACAGGCAGGAGCTGGGGGGAAAATACAGGCAGGAGCTGGGGGGAAATACAGGCAGGAGCTGGGGGGAAAATACAGGCAGGAGCTGGGGGGAAATACAGGCAGGAGCTGGGGGGAAATACAGGCAGGAGCTGGGGGGAAATACAGGCAGGAGCTGGGGGAAAAATACAGGCAGGAGCTGGGGGAAAATACAGGCAGGAGCTGGGGGGAAATACAGGCAGGAGCTGGGGGGAAATACAGGCAGGAGCTGGGGGGAAATACAGGCAGGAGCTGGGGAGAAAATACAGGCAGGAGCTGGGGGGAAAATACAGGCAGGAGCTGGGAAAATACAGGCAGGAGCTGGGGGGAAATACAGGAAGGAGCTGGGGGGAAATACAGGCAGGAGCTGGGGGGAAATACAGGCAGGAGCTGGGGAGAAAATACAGGCAGGAGCTGGGGGGAAATACAGGCAGGAGCTGGGGGGAAATACAGGCAGGAGCTGGGGGGAAAATACAGGCAGGAGCTGGGGGAAAATACAGGCAGGAGCTGGGGGGAAAATACAGGCAGGAGCTGGGGGGGAATACAGGCAGGAGCTGGGGGGAAAATACAGGCAGGAGCTGGGGGAAATACAGGCAGGAGCTGGGGGGAAAAGCTGGGGGGAAATACAGGCAGGAGCTGGGGGGAAAATACAGGCAGGAGCTGGGGGGAAATACAGGCAGGAGCTGGGGGGAAATACAGGCAGGAGCTGGGGGGAAAATACAGGCAGGAGCTGGGGGGAAAATACAGGCAGGAGCTGGGGGGAAATACAGGCAGGAGCTGGGGGGAAATACAGGCAGGAGCTGGGGGGAAATACAGGCAGGAGCTGGGGGGAAAATACAGGCAGGAGCTGGGGGGGAAATACAGGCAGGAGCTGGGGGGAAATACAGGCAGGAGCTGGGGGGAAATACAGGCAGGAGCTGGAGGGAAATACAGGCAGGAGCTGGGGGGAAAAGCTGGGGGGAAATACAGGCAGGAGCTGGGGGGAAAATACAGGCAGGAGCTGGGGGGAAAATACAGGCAGGAGCTGGGGGGAAATACAGGCAGGAGCTGGGGGGAAAATACAGGCAGGAGCTGGGGGGAAATACAGGCAGGAGCTGGGGGGAAAATACAGGCAGGAGCTGGGGGGAAATACAGGCAGGAGCTGGGGGGAAATACAGGCAGGAGCTGGGGGGAAATACAGGCAGGAGCTGGGGGGAAAATACAGGCAGGAGCTGGGGGGAAATACAGGCAGGAGCTGGGGGGAAATACAGGCAGGAGCTGGGGGGAAATACAGGCAGGAGCTGGGGGGAAAATACAGGCAGGAGCTGGGGGGAAAATACAGGCAGGAGCTGGGAAAATACAGGCAGGAGCTGGGGGGAAATACAGGAAGGAGCTGGGGGGAAATACAGGCAGGAGCTGGGGGGAAATACAGGCAGGAGCTGGGGGGAAAATACAGGCAGGAGCTGGGGGGAAATACAGGCAGGAGCTGGGGGGAAATACAGGCAGGAGCTGGGGGGAAAATACAGGCAGGAGCTGGGGGAAAATACAGGCAGGAGCTGGGGGGAAAATACAGGCAGGAGCTGGGGGGGAATACAGGCAGGAGCTGGGGGGAAAATACAGGCAGGAGCTGGGGGAAATCCAGGCAGGAGCTGGGGGGAAAATACAGGCAGGAGCTGGGGGGGAAATACAGGCAGGAGCTGGGGGGAAATACAGGCAGGAGCTGGGGGGAAAAGCTGGGGGGAAAAGCTGGGGGGAAATACAGGCAGGAGCTGGGGGGAAAATACAGGCAGGAGCTGGGGGGAAAATACAGGCAGGAGCTGGGGGGAAAATACAGGCAGGAGCTGGGGGGAAAATACAGGCAGGAGCTGGGGGGGGAAATACAGGCAGGAGCTGGGGGGAAATACAGGCAGGAGCTGGGGGGAAATACAGGCAGGAGCTGGGGGGAAATACAGGCAGGAGCTGGGGGGAAAATACAGGCAGGAGCTGGGGGGAAAATACAGGCAGGAGCTGGGGGGGAAATACAGGCAGGAGCTGGGGGGGAAATACAGGCACGAGCTGGGGGGAATACAGGCAGGAGCTGGGGGGAATACAGGCAGGAGCTGGGGGGAACACAGGCAGGAGCTGGGGGGAACACAGGCAGGAGCTGGGGGAAAAAGAGGCAGGAGCTGGGGGAAATACAGGCAGGAGCTGGGGGGAAATACAGGCAGGAGCTGGGGGGAAATACAGGCAGGAGCTGGGGGGAAATACAGGCAGGAGCTGGGGGGGAAATACAGGCAGGAGCTGGGGGGGAAATACAGGCAGGAGCTGGGGGGAAATACAGGCAGGAGCTGGGGGGGAAATACAGGCAGGAGCTGGGGGGGAAATACAGGCAGGAGCTGGGGGGGAAATACAGGCAGGAGCTGGGGGGGAAATACAGGCAGGAGCTGGGGGGGAAATACAGGCAGGAGCTGGGGGGAAATACAGGCAGGAGCTGGGGGGAAATACAGGCAGGAGCTGGGGGGAAATACAGGCAGGAGCTGGGGGGAAATACAGGCAGGAGCTGGGGGGAAATACAGGCAGGAGCTGGGGGGAATACAGGCAGGAGCTGGGGGGAATACAGGCAGGAGCTGGGGGGAATACAGGCAGGAGCTGGGGGGAATACAGGCAGGAGCTGGGGGGAACACAGGCAGGAGCTGGGGGGAACACAGGCAGGAGCTGGGGGAAATACAGGCAGGAGCTGGGGGGAAATACAGGCAGGAGCTGGGGGGAAATACAGGCAGGAGCTGGGGGGAAATACAGGCAGGAGCTGGGGGGAAATACAGGAAGGAGCTGGGGGGAAATACAGGCAGGAGCTGGGGGGAAATACAGGCAGGAGCTGGGGGGAAATACAGGCAGGAGCTGGGGGGAAATACAGGCAGGAGCTGGGGGGAAATACAGGCAGGAGCTGGGGGGAAATACAGGAAGGAGCTGGGGGGAAATACAGGCAGGAGCTGGGGGGAAATACAGGCAGGAGCTGGGGGGAAAATACAGGCAGGAGCTGGGGGGAAATACAGGCAGGAGCTGGGGGGAAAATACAGGCAGGAGCTGGGGGGAAAATACAGGCAGGAGCTGGGGGAAAATACAGGCAGGAGCTGGGGGGAAAATACAGGCAGGAGCTGGGGGGACAATACAGGCAGGAGTTGGGGGAAAATACAGGCAGGAGCTGGGGGGAAATACAGGCAGGAGCTGGGGGGAAATACAGGCAGGAGCTGGGGGGAAATACAGGAAGGAGCTGGGGGGAAATACAGGAAGGAGCTGGGGGAAATACAGGCAGGAGCTGGGGGGAAAAACAGGCAGGAGCTGGGGGGAAATACAGGCAGGATCTGGGGGGAAAAACAGGCAGGAGCTGGGGGGAAATACAGGCAGGAGCTGGGGGGAAATACAGGAAGGAGCTGGGGGAAATACAGGCAGGAGCTGGGTGGGAAATACAGGCAGGAGCTGGGGGGAAAAACAGGCAGGAGCTGGGTGGAAATACAGGCAGGAGCTGGGTGGAAATACAGGCAGGAGCTGGGGGGAAATACAGGCAGGAGCTGGGGGAAATACAGGCAGGAGCTGGGGGAAATACAGGCAGGAGCTGGGGGAAAATACAGGCAGGAGATGGGGGGAAATACAGGCAGGAGCTGGGGGGAAATACAGGCAGGAGCTGGGGGAAATACAGGCAGGAGCTGGGGGAAATACAGGCAGGAGCTGGGGGAAAACAGGCAGGAGCTGGGGGGGAAATACAGGCAGGAGCTGGGGGAAATACAGGAAGGAGCTGGGGGGGAAATACAGGCAGGAGCTGGGGGGGAAATACAGGCAGGAGCTGGGGGGAAAATACAGGCTGGAGCTGGGGGGGAAATACAGGCAGGAGCTGGGGGGGAAATACAGGCAGGAGCTGGGGGGGAAATACAGGCAGGAGCTGGGGGGAAATACAGGCAGGAGCTGGGGGGAAATACAGGCAGGAGCTGGGGGAAATACAGGAAGGAGCTGGGGGGGAAATACAGGCAGGAGCTGGGAAAATACAGGCAGGAGCTGGGGGGAAATACAGGCAGGAGCTGGGGGGAAATACAGGCAGGAGCTGGGGGGAAATACAGGCAGGAGCTGGGGGGAAATACAGGCAGGAGCTGGGGGGAAATACAGGCAGGAGCTGGGGGGAAATACAGGCAGGAGCTGGGGGGAAATACAGGCAGGAGCTGGGGGGAAATACAGGCAGGAGCTGGGGGGAAATACAGGCAGGAGCTGGGGGGAAATACAGGCAGGAGCTGGGGGGAAATACAGGCAGGAGCTGGGGGGAAATACAGGAAGGAGCTGGGGGGAAATACAGGCAGGAGCTGGGGGGAAATACAGGCAGGAGCTGGGGGGAAAATACAGGCAGGAGCTGGGGGGAAATACAGGCAGGAGCTGGGGGGAAATACAGGCAGGAGCTGGGGGGAAAATACAGGCAGGAGCTGGGGGAAAATACAGGCAGGAGCTGGGGGGAAAATACAGGCAGGAGCTGGGGGGGAATACAGGCAGGAGCTGGGGGGAAAATACAGGCAGGAGCTGGGGGAAATCCAGGCAGGAGCTGGGGGGGAAATACAGGCAGGAGCTGGGGGGAAATACAGGCAGGAGCTGGGGGGAAATACAGGCAGGAGCTGGGGGGAAAAGCTGGGGGGAAATACAGGCAGGAGCTGGGGGGAAAATACAGGCAGGAGCTGGGGGGAAAATACAGGCAGGAGCTGGGGGGAAAATACAGGCAGGAGCTGGGGGGGGAAATACAGGCAGGAGCTGGGGGGAAATACAGGCAGGAGCTGGGGGGAAATACAGGCAGGAGCTGGGGGGAAATACAGGCAGGAGCTGGGGGGAAAATACAGGCAGGAGCTTGGGGGGAAAATACAGGCAGGAGCTGGGGGGGAAATACAGGCAGGAGCTGGGGGGGAAATACAGGCAGGAGCTGGGGGGGAAATACAGGCAGGAGCTGGGGGGAAATACAGGCAGGAGCTGGGGGGAAATACAGGCAGGAGCTGGGGGGAAATACAGGCAGGAGCTGGGGGGAAATACAGGCAGGAGCTGGGGGGAAATACAGGCAGGAGCTGGGGGGAAATACAGGCAGGAGCTGGGGGGAATACAGGCAGGAGCTGGGGGGAATACAGGCAGGAGCTGGGGGGAATACAGGCAGGAGCTGGGGGGAACACAGGCAGGAGCTGGGGGAAATAGAGGCAGGAGCTGGGGGAAATACAGGCAGGAGCTGGGGGGAAATACAGGCAGGAGCTGGGGGGAAATACAGGCAGGAGCTGGGGGGAAATACAGGCAGGAGCTGGGGGGAAATACAGGCAGGAGCTGGGGGGAAATACAGGCAGGAGCTGGGGGGGAAATACAGGCAGGAGCTGGGGGGGAAATACAGGCAGGAGCTGGGGGGGAAATACAGGCAGGAGCTGGGGGGGAAATACAGGCAGGAGCTGGGGGGAAATACAGGCAGGAGCTGGGGGGAAATACAGGCAGGAGCTGGGGGGAAATACAGGCAGGAGCTGGGGGGAAATACAGGCAGGAGCTGGGGGGAAATACAGGCAGGAGCTGGGGGGAAATACAGGCAGGAGCTGGGGGGAATACAGGCAGGAGCTGGGGGGAATACAGGCAGGAGCTGGGGGGAACACAGGCAGGAGCTGGGGGGAACACAGGCAGGAGCTGGGGGGAAATACAGGCAGGAGCTGGGGGGAAATACAGGCAGGAGCTGGGGGGAAATACAGGCAGGAGCTGGGGGGAAATACAGGCAGGAGCTGGGGGGAAATACAGGAAGGAGCTGGGGGGAAATACAGGAAGGAGCTGGGGGGAAATACAGGCAGGAGCTGGGGGGAAATACAGGCAGGAGCTGGGGGGAAATACAGGCAGGAGCTGGGGGGAAATACAGGCAGGAGCTGGGGGGAAATACAGGAAGGAGCTGGGGGGAAATACAGGCAGGAGCTGGGGGGAAATACAGGCAGGAGCTGGGGGGAAAATACAGGCAGGAGCTGGGGGGAAATACAGGCAGGAGCTGGGGGGAAAATACAGGCAGGAGCTGGGGGGAAAATACAGGCAGGAGCTGGGGGAAAATACAGGCAGGAGCTGGGGGGAAAATACAGGCAGGAGCTGGGGGGACAATACAGGCAGGAGTTGGGGGGAAAATACAGGCAGGAGCTGGGGGGAAATACAGGCAGGAGCTGGGGGGAAATACAGGCAGGAGCTGGGGGGAAATACAGGCAGGAGCTGGGGGGAAATACAGGCAGGAGCTGGGGTGAAAATACAGGCAGGAGCTGGGGGGAAATACAGGCAGGAGCTGGGGGGGAAATACAGGCAGGAGCTGGGGGGAAATACAGGCAGGAGCTGGGGGGAAATACAGGCAGGAGCTGGGGGGGAAATACAGGCAGGAGCTGGGGGGAAATACAGGCAGGAGCTGGGGGGAAATACAGGCAGGAGCTGGGGGGAAATACAGGCAGGAGCTGGGGGGAAATACAGGCAGGAGCTGGGGGGAAATACAGGCAGGAGCTGGGGGGAAATACAGGCAGGAGCTGGGGGGAAATACAGGCAGGAGCTGGGGGGAAATACAGGCAGGAGCTGGGGGGAAATACAGGCAGGAGCTGGGGGGAAATACAGGCAGGAGCTGGGGGGAAATACAGGCAGGAGCTGGGGGGAAATACAGGCAGGAGCTGGGGGGAAATACAGGCAGGAGCTGGGGGGAAATACAGGCAGGAGCTGGGGGGAAATACAGGCAGGAGCTGGGGGGGAAAATACAGGCAGGAGCTGGGGG
This sequence comes from Oncorhynchus mykiss, assembly GCF_057628025.1. Taxonomy (NCBI): domain Eukaryota; kingdom Metazoa; phylum Chordata; class Actinopteri; order Salmoniformes; family Salmonidae; genus Oncorhynchus; species Oncorhynchus mykiss. The sequence continues at coordinate 15,688,779 of NC_143022.1, read as the reverse complement.
GGAAATACAGGCAGGAGCTGGGGGGGAAATACAGGCAGGTGCTGGGGGGGAAATACAGGCAGGAGCTGGGGGGAAATACAGGCAGGAGCTGGGGGGAAATACAGGCAGGAGCTGGGGGGAAATACAGGCAGGAGCTGGGGGGAAATACAGGCAGGAGCTGGGGGGAAATACAGGCAGGAGCTGGGGGGAAAATACAGGCAGGAGCTGGGGGGAAAATACAGGCAGGAGCTGGGGGGAAAATACAGGCAGGAGCTGGGGGGAAAATACAGGCAGGAGCTGGGGGGGAAATTACAGGCAGGAGCTGCGGGGAAATACAGGCAGAAGCTGGGGGGGAAATACAGGCAGGAGCTGGGGGGAAATACAGGCAGGAGCTGGGGGGAAATACAGGCAGGAGCTGGGGGGAAATACAGGCAGGAGCTGGGGGGAAATACAGGAAGGAGCTGGGGGGAAATACAGGAAGGAGCTGGGGGGAAATACAGGAAGGAGCTGGGGGAAATACAGGCAGGAGCTGGGGGGAAAAACAGGCAGGAGCTGGGGGGAAATACAGGCAGGATCTGGGGGGAAAAACAGGCAGGAGCTGGGGGGAAATACAGGCAGGAGCTGGGGGGAAATACAGGAAGGAGCTGGGGGAAATACAGGCAGGAGCTGGGTGGGAAATACAGGCAGGAGCTGGGGGGAAAAACAGGCAGGAGCTGGGTGGAAATACAGGCAGGAGCTGGGTGGAAATACAGGCAGGAGCTGGGGGGAAATACAGGCAGGAGCTGGGGGAAATACAGGCAGGAGCTGGGGGAAATACAGGCAGGAGCTGGGGGAAAATACAGGCAGGAGATGGGGGGAAATACAGGCAGGAGCTGGGGGGAAATACAGGCAGGAGCTGGGGGAAATACAGGCAGGAGCTGGGGGAAATACAGGCAGGAGCTGGGGGAAAACAGGCAGGAGCTGGGGGGGAAATACAGGCAGGAGCTGGGGGAAATACAGGAAGGAGCTGGGGGGGAAATACAGGCAGGAGCTGGGGGGGAAATACAGGCAGGAGCTGGGGGGGAAATACAGGCTGGAGCTGGGGGGGAAATACAGGCAGGAGCTGGGGGGGAAATACAGGCAGGAGCTGGGGGGGAAATACAGGCAGGAGCTGGGGGGAAATACAGGCAGGAGCTGGGGGGAAATACAGGCAGGAGCTGGGGGAAATACAGGAAGGAGCTGGGGGGGAAATACAGGCAGGAGCTGGGAAAATACAGGCAGGAGCTGGGGGGAAATACAGGCAGGAGCTGGGGGGAAATACAGGCAGGAGCTGGGGGGAAATACAGGCAGGAGCTGGGGGGAAATACAGGCAGGAGCTGGGGGGAAATACAGGCAGGAGCTGGGGGGAAATACAGGCAGGAGCTGGGGGGAAATACAGGCAGGAGCTGGGGGGAAATACAGGCAGGAGCTGGGGGGAAATACAGGCAGGAGCTGGGGGGAAATACAGGCAGGAGCTGGGGGGAAATACAGGCAGGAGCTGGGGGGAAATACAGGCAGGAGCTGGGGGGAAATACAGGCAGGAGCTGGGGGGAAATACAGGCAGGAGCTGGGGGGAAAATACAGGCAGGAGCTGGGGGGAAAATACAGGCAGGAGCTGGGGGGAAAATACAGGCAGGAGCTGGGGGGAAAATACAGGCAGGAGCTGGGGGGGAAATTACAGGCAGGAGCTGGGGGGAAAAACAGGCAGGAGCTGGGGGGAAATACAGGCAGGAGCTGGGGGGAAATACAGGAAGGAGCTGGGGGAAATACAGGCAGGAGCTGGGGGGGAAATACAGGCAGGAGCTGGGGGGAAAAACAGGCAGGAGCTGGGTGGAAATACAGGCAGGAGCTGGGGGGAAATACAGGCAGGAGCTGGGGAAAATACAGGCAGGAGCTGGGGGGAAATACAGGCAGGAGATGGGGGGAAATACAGGCAGGAGCTGGGGGGAAATACAGGCAGGAGCTGGGGGAAATACAGGCAGGAGCTGGGGGAAATACAGGCAGGAGCTGGGGGAAATACAGGCAGGAGCTGGGGGAAGTACAGGCAGGAGCTGGGGGAAATACAGGCAGGAGCTGGGGGGAAATACAGGCAGGAGCTGGGGGGAAATACAGGCAGGAGCTGGGGGGAAATACAGGCAGGAGATGGGGGGGAAATACAGGCAGGAGTTGGGGGAAAATACAGGCAGGAGCTGGGGGGGAAAATACAGGCAGGAGCTGGGAAAATACAGGCAGGAAATACAGGCAGGAAATACAGGCAGGAGCTGGGGGGGAAATACAGGCAGGAGCTGGGGGAAATACAGGAAGGAGCTGGGGGGGAAATGCAGGCAGGAGCTGGGGGGGAAATACAGGCAGGAGCTGGGGGGGAAATACAGGCTGGAGCTGGGGGGGAAATACAGGCTGGAGCTGGGGGGAAATACAGGCAGGAGCTGGGGGAAATACAGGAAGGAGCTGGGGGGGAAATACAGGCAGGAGCTGGGGGGGAAATACAGGCAGGAGCTGGGGGGGAAATACAGGCAGGAGCTGGGGGGGAAATACAGGCAGGAGCTGGGGGGGAAATACAGGCAGGAGCTGGGGGGAAATACAGGCAGGAGCTGGGAGGCAGGAGCTGGGGGGAAATACAGGCAGGATCTGGGGGAAATACAGGAAGGAGCTGGGGGGAAATACAGGCAGGAGCTGGGGGGGAAATACAGGCAGGAGCTGGGGGGGAAATACAGGCAGGAGCTGGGTGGGAAATACAGGCAGGAGCTGGGGGGGAAATACAGGCAGGAGCTGGGGGAAATACAGGAAGGAGCTGGGGGAAATACAGGAAGGAGCTGGGGAAATACAGGAAGGAGCTGGGGAATACAGGCTAATAGTAATATCACTTTTCTTTAGAGGTTTGGATGATATATCTCTCCATTTCCTGTTTTTCTCTAAACACATTTTTAAAAGGCCAAGACATAATTCTCAAGGCCTATTTGTGCAAAATAAATGAACACCACAAATAAACACACCCACACGTCTATTCTATTGTTTAGGAATGTTTGACCACTAGCTATTTCAATATGTAATTTATATAATCATTTTGATTGAAAATGTATCAATTTGGTTAAAATGCACTTTAATTATCCAACATCACACTTACTGATGGCGAGGTGAAGCCTGTGCCCAAAGCACTGCAGGCGGGTCCAGATGTTCAAGTGCAATGCTTTTATCATGTTGCTCCTGCTGTCAGTTGTCATGTACACCTGTCGGTCTTCACTCATCTTCCACGATGCCAGAGAGTCATTGAGACCCTGGGATATTACTTCACCCGTATGATCATCAGGGAAGTAAGACGTCTGGAGGCAGACATTTTGCAATATCCAGGGTTGATTTATGTAGTGGACTGTCAAACTTAGGTATGGCTCTAACATTCTGCGCGACCATAGATCGAACTTCCACCTCAAACTTCTCTTGTCATAAGGGATTATGTTTGAAGTTGCGGGTATGGTAGTTTGTCTTTTAGCAGACGTTTTGGGAATTGGGCGACTGGAATCGGCATTGTGTAGTCTCATGCTTTCCTCCCATTCCATCTTGTGTTTCAGTTGCAGGTGATGGAAGAGGTTGGTTGTACTGCTGCTTTTCGTAGCAATTGTCTTTCGACACATTTTGCACAGGACATTCGTTTGCTGAACATCAGACCTCTTAACCCCGAACCACTTCCATATTACTGAACAAACATTGGATGTTTTCATCCTCACAGAGAGGCTGAGCTGGCTTCCTCACTTTCCATGTTGGTGGAACTCTTACCACCACTGCACCTCTCCGGCGTGGTTACAACTTGTGAAAGGTTGTGATTGGTGGATAACCTCTGTGCACGTGTTGGGCTGACAGAAGAGACAGTGGGATGCTGCATTTGTAAAAAGTTACATTATAACAGAACCTCCATTCCTGCGATACAGGCATTTTCCACATCGCGCTAAAACAAACTTGAATATATCGAAAACACTCGATATCGCCCGGCCCTCTCTCAAAGTTCTTAATTTGTGTTTTATTTAGTTCCTCATGCAGGAATTTGGCACAAACAGGGCTTTTTATGAGAACATTGGGGGGGAGGAATTGTTCTCATTTTCTTCCAATTAACAAACAATTAAATATGCATTTAATATGCAGTGCGTCCAGGGAGGATGTGCAGGGGCAGAGGTCTAATGCCTAACAAACACGACAACAGGAGGTCAGACTGCAGACTGCAATTGCTTTCCAATGAAATTAGTTCTTACCAGCTGCTTAGTGGTGTTAGGCAGGTTGCCAGATAACGACGCAAACAACTGGACCTCAGGTAGAATATTACAGTCTAGTTGGGACTGTTCTTTTCAGTCTGACAACCTAAAACAAAGTATGCAGTATTTTCTGAGGCCAAAAGTCTGACCTCTGTCCTTACCATAGCTGTGTCTCCATGGTTACCCAGGTTTGCCTTGGGCTGTACCACCTCTGGGGCAGGGGTGGGGGCAGGGGCATTGGGTGTCCAGCCCTGGTCCCAGTCACTACAGCACAGCAGCAGTGGGTCCTTACTCTGCAGAGCTGCAAACGGGTTGGCATTCAGGCCCCCCTGGAGAAACAAACACACAACCTTAGATCATTCCTTTTATAATCCCAGTTCCATTCTACATTAGCCTCGTTCCAGGTCTGTTAGAGCAGTCTCATCACGATTGACCATAGGAGTTGGAGAGACAGCACACATATATAGGACCACTCTAATTACACACATTATAACAAGGTCTTATAACGTCACCATGTTCTAGAACCAAAGATAGCGCATAAATTAAGATAGTTCACTCAGGCCATTTACATTGATAAAAACATTGTCAGTTCCGGTCTACTTAACTGGGTGAGTCTCCAATAGTGATCAATGAGATACCAGCTGGGTCTGGTCTACTTAGTTCATTGAACCAGGGAAAAAAACAGCGAGTGGGGTGTCTCGCTTCCTCTTTCGGCTATGCTAGAATTATGTTCTGATAATTGTGGGGTCAAAGGTCATACCTGAGTTGTAGAGTTGACCTCGATGAACTCCAGTGCTGGGAGGTCAGGCAGAACTTCCTCTTTGTTGGTTTTGTTCCCACCCACAAGGTTAGGGGTCTAAAACACACATCCAATTAAAGTTTTTTTTTTTTACACCTTTATTTAACTCAGCAAGTCCGTTAACAACAAATTCTTATTTTCAATGACGGCCTAGGAACAGTGGGTTAACTGCCTGTTCAGGGGCAGAACAACAGATTTGTACCTTGTCAGCTCTGGGATTTCAACTTGCAACCTTTCGGTTACTAGTCCAACGCTCTAACCACTACATTGGTATACTCAAATATTTACAAAAATGTGAGGGGTGTACTCACTTTTGTGATGTACTGTGTGTATATATATATATATATATATATATATATATATATATATATATATATATATATATATATATATATATATATATGACCGATTATGATTTTTCAACGCCGATACCGATTATTGGAGCCGCTGCCAATTTTGTATTTATTTGTAATAATGACAATTACAACCATACTGAATGAACACTTATTTTAACTTAATATAATACATCAATAAAATCAATTTAGCTTCAAATAAATAATGAGTTACTTGCTCAGAACATATGAAAGTTGGTGGTTCATTTTAACATGAGACTTCAATATTCCAAGGTAAGAGGTTTTAGGTTGTAGTTAATATCGTATTAATAAGACTATTTCTCTCTATACCATTTGTATTTCATATACCTTTGGCTATTGGATGTTCTTATAGGCACTATAGTATTGCCAGTGTAACAGTATAGCTTCCGTCCCCCTCCTCGCCCCTCCCTGGGCTCGAACCAGGAACACATCGACAACAGCCACACTTGAAGCAGCGTTACCCATCAATCCACAAAATCAGGCGGCCCTTGCAGAGCAAGGGGAATAACTACTCTAGGTCTCAGAGCGAGTGACGTTTGAAACGCTATTAGCGTGCATCCCGCTAACTAGCTAGCCATTTCACATCGGTTACACCAGCCATTAGGCTGATAGGCTTGTCATAAACAGCGCTGTGCTTGCGAAGAGCTGCTGGCAAAACGCATGAAAGTGCTGTTTGAATGAATGCTTACGAGCATGCTGCTGCCTACCATCACTCAGACTGCTCTATCAAATCATAGACTTAAGTCTAACATAACACACAGAAATACGAGCCTTGGGTCATTAATATGGTCGAATCCGGAAACTATCATTTCGAAAACGTTTATTATTTCAGTGAAATACGGAACCGTTCTGTATTTTATCTAACGGGTGGCATCCCTAAGTCTAAATATTCTTGTTACATTGCACAACCTTCAATGTTATGTCATAATTACGTACAATTCTGGCAAATTAGTTCACAATGAGCCAGGCTGCCCAAACTGTTGCATATACCCTGACATGGATTGTGTATGTGTGCCATAAAGCTGGTGAATGTGCAAGACAAAATATTTAAGTGCCTTTGAACGGGATTTGGTAGTAGGTGCCAGGCGCACCGGTTTGTGTCAAGAACTGCAACGCTGCTGGGTTTTTCACACTCAACAGTTTCCCGTGTGCATCAAGAATGGTCCACCACCTAAAGGACATCCAGCCAACTTGACAACTGTGGGAAGCATTGTATTGTAGTCCACAAGGAACAGCATCCTTGTGGAACGCTTTTGACACCTTGTAGAATCCATGCCCTGATGAATTGAGGCTGTTCTGAGTGCAAAAAGGAAGGGGGGGGGGGGGGGGGGGGGGTGGGTGTAACTCAATATTAGGAAGGTATTCCTAATGTTTGGTATACTCAGTATAAACAAGGATTATATTTAAAGGCTTTTGCTGAACCCTGTTGTGTCAGATCAGTGATCTGTTCAAGGCTGTTAAGAAGCCTCCGGCCAGGCCTCAGACCTCCACACAAGACAAGGCTGTTAAGAAGCCCCCAGCCAGGCCTCCACACAGGACAAGGCTGTTAAGAAGCCCCCAGCCAGGCCTCCACACAGGACAAGGCTGTTAAGAAGCCCCAGCCAGGCCTCCACACAGGACAAGGCTGTTAAGAAGCCCCCAGCCAGGCCTCCACACAGGACAAGGCTGTTAAGAAGCCCCCAGCCAGGCCTCCACACAGGACAAGGCTGTTAAGAAGCCCCAGCCAGGCCTCCACACAGGACAAGGCTGTTAAGAAGCCCCCAGCCAGGCCTCCACACAGGACAAGGCTGTTAAGAAGCCCCCAGCCAGGCCTCCACACAGGACAAGGCTGTTAAGAAGCCTCCAGCCAGGCCTCAGACCTACACACAGGACAAGGCTGTTAAGAAGCCCCCAGCCAGGCCTCAGACCTCCACACAGGACAAGTCTGTTAAGAAGCCTCCAGCCAGGCCTCCACACAGGACAAGGCTGTTAAGAAGCCTCCAGCCAGGCCTCAGACCTCCACACAGGACAAGGCTGTTAAGAAGCCCCCAGCCAGGCCTTCACACAGGCCAAGGCTGTTAAGAAGCCCCCAGCCAGGCCTCCACACAGGACAAGGCTGTTAAGAAGCCCCCAGCCAGGCCTCAGACCTCCACACAGAACAAGGCTGTTAAGAAGCCCCCAGCCAGGCCTCAGACCTCCACACAGGACAAGGCTGTTAAGAAGCCCCCAGCCAGGCCTCAGTCCTCCACACAGGACAAGGCTGTTAAGAAGCCCCCAGCCAGGCCTCAGACCTCCACAGTAGTTTTCATAATGGGTGGATGATGCTCTCGCTCCCTCTTGCATCCCCACAGAAAGCAGTCCTGACGGAACACTGCAATTCATCCCTTTCCCGTTTCAGCAGAACGACTGTAGCCGTCTCTCCCCCACCCTCTCCCTCATCCTCTCTCTCTCTCACCCTGCCCCCCTCCCTCTCTCTCTGCCTCCCCCTCAATTCAATTCAAGGGGCTTTATTGGCATGGGAAACATATGTTAACATTGCCAAAGCAAGTGAAGTAGATAAACAAAAGTGAAATAAACAAAAATAAACATTACACTCACAGAAGTTCCAAAAGACATTTGAAATGTCATATTATGTATATATACACAGTGTTGTAACGATGTACAAATGGTTAAAGTACAAACAGGAAAACAAATATGGGTTGTATTTACAATGGTGTTTGTTCTTCACTGGTTGACCTTTTCTTGTGGCAACAGGTCACAAATCTTGCTGCTGTGATTGCACAGTGGAATTTCACCCAATAGATAAAGGCGTATATCAAAATTGGATTTGTTTTCTAATTCTGTGTGGGTCTGTGTCACGACTTCCGCCGAAGTCGGTCCCTCTCCTTGTTCGGGCGGTGTTCGGCGGTCAAAATTACCGGCCTTTTAGCCATCGCCGATCCATTTTCCATTTGTTTTGTCTTTGTCTTACACACCTGGTTTCAATCCCCCAATTACTTGTTAATTATTTAACCCTCTGTTCCCCCATGTTTGTTTGTGAGTAATTGTTTATTGTATTGCGGTCCGTATTTGTGGCCTTGTATTTATACGACGTGTATTGTGATATATTTGAGTAAAATTGCTTTCATTACTCATATCTGCGGTCCTGCGCCTGACTTATCTCACCAGCTACACACAGACGCATTACAGAATTACTCACCACCGAATGGAGTCAGCAGGACCAGACGCCCTCCCTGTGGCGGTAGAGGAGCGCGTCCAGCAGCACGCGACCATATTGCAATGTCTGAGCAACGCCATGGATCGGGTGCTGCAGACGATGGATCGTTGCGAGAGAGGAGGAGGTCCTCCACCAGCCCCACTACAGCAGGCCACACTGTCCACCCCTCCTTCACCCGGTCCCAGTGGGATTCGGCTCGCTCTCCCGTGGGAGTATGATGGGACAGCTGCCGGATGCCAGGGGTTCCTACTCCAGCTGGAGCGCTACCTGGCGACCATCCACCCGGCTCCTTCGGGACGTAAGAGCGTGTCCGCCCTCGTCGCCTGCCTCTCAGGCAAAGCCCTGGTGTGGGCCAACACCGTATGGAGTGAAGGAGAAACGGCGTTGGACAATTACGCTAAGTTCACCCGCTGCTTTGGGCAGATTTCAACCACCCGCCTGAGGGTCGAGCGGCGGGTGAACGTCTGTTCCACCTGAAGCAGGGGACGAGGAGCGCACAGGATTTCGCTTGGGACTTCCGGACCCTGGCCACCAGCGCGGGATGGAACGACAGGGCCCTGATCAATCACTACCGGTGCAGTCTGCGCGAGGACGTTCGTCGGCTGTTGGCCAGCCGAGACACCACCCTCATGTTGGACCAGCTGGTGGATCTGACCATCCGGCTGGACAACCTGCTGGCTGCCCGCGGACGTCCAGATCGGGGCCTGTCAGTTCCATCCCCTCCGCTCCGACGCCCATGAAGCTGGGAGGTGCTGCGCTTAGGGCGACCGGAGGAGGGGCCATTCCCTGCACCATCTGTGGCCGCAGAGGGCACACTGCTGGTCGGTGCTGGGGAGGTTCCTCAGGGAGTCGAGGCAGCAGGCAGGGCACTATCGTGTCACCCCAGGTGAGTCGGCACCAGGCTCACCCAGAGCCCCCTGTTGCTCACATGTATGTGTTTATTAAATTTCCTGAGTTTTCCCCGCATTCCCAGCATAAGGCGCTCGTAGATTCAGGCGCAGCTGGGAATTTTATTGACCGTTCATTTGCTCATAGTTTAGGGATTCCCCTTGTTCCTGTGGATATACCCTTCCCTGTGCATGCCCTAGATAGTCGACCATTAGGGTCAGGGCTGATTAGGGAGGCGACCGCTCCACTAAGTATGGTTACGCAGGAGGGTCACAAGGAGAGAATCAGTCTCTTCCTTATTGATTCTTCTGCGTTTCCCATGGTGCTGGGCCTACCCTGGTTGGCCTGTCATGACCCCACTATTTCGTGAAAACATAGGGCTCTCAAGGGGTGGTCACGAGAGTGGTCAGGGAGGTGTATAGGAGTTTCCGTCGGTGCAACTACGGTGGAAAGTCCAGACCAGGTCTCCACCGTGCGCTTCCCCTCAGAATATGCCGATTTGACTCTCGCCTTCTGTAAGAAGGCGGCGACTCAATTACCACCCCATCGCCGGTGGGATTGTGCGATAAATCTCCTGGTAGACGCAGCACTTCCCAGGAGTCATGTGTATCCTCTGTCACAGGAGGAGATGGCGGCTATGGAAACATATGTCTCCGAATCCCTGGGGCAGGGATACAGTTGGCCCTCCACTTCACCTGCCTCCTCGAGTTTCTTTTTTTGTGAAGAAGGATGGAGGTCTGCGCCCGTGTATTAACTATCGAGGTATCAATCAGATCACAGTGAGGTACAGCTACCCGCTGCCTCTCATCGCCAGTGCGATCAAGTCAATGCACGGGCGTGCTTCTCCACAAAATTGGATCTCAGGAGCGCATACAACCTGGTGCGTATCCGGGAGGGGGACGACTGGAAGACGGCATTTAGTACCACCTCAGGGCACTATGAGTACCCCATCATGCCGTACGGGTTGATGAATGCTCCATCAATCTTCCATTCCTTTGTTGAAGAGATTTTCTGGGACCTGCACAGGAACCTGCAGGGTGTGGTGGTGTATATCGACAACATTCTGATATACTCCGCTACACGCGCCGAGCATGTGTCCCTGCTGCGCAGGGTGCTTGGTCGACTGTTGGAGCATGACCTGTACGTCAAGGTTGAGAAATGTCTGTTCTTCCAACAGTCCGTCTCCTTCCTAGGGTACCGCATTTCCACTTCAGGGGTGGAGATGGAGTGTGACTGCATTTCAGCGGTGCGTAATTGGTCGAGTCCCACCACGGTAAAGGAAGTGCAGCGGTTTCTAGGGTTTGCCAACTACTACCGGAGGTTTATCTGGGGTTTTGGTCAGGTAGCGGCTCCCATTAACTCAGTGCTGAAGGGGGGACCGCTGCTACTGCAGTGGTAGGCTGAGGCGGACAGGGCTTTTGGTCACCTGAAGGCTCCGTTTACCTTGGCTCCCGTGCTGGCTCATCTGGATCCCTCTTTGGCGTGTATAGTGGAGGTGGACGCGTCCGAGGCTGGGATAGGAGCCATGCTCTCTCAGCTCTCGGGCACGCCACCAAAGCGAAACTATGATGTGGGGGACCGAGAGCGGTTGGCTGTTGTCAAGGCTCTGAAGGCGTGGAGACATAGACTTGAGGGGGCTAAACACCCTTATCTCATCTGGAATGACCACTGCAATCTGGAGTACATCCGAGCGGCGAGGAGACTGAACCCTTGCCAGGCAAGGTGGGGCATGTTCTTTATACGTTTTGTTTTCACTCTGTCCTACAGATCAGGTTACCAGAACGCTAAGGCAGACGCACTTTCCCGGATGTATGACACAGAGGAGCGGTCCATGGATCACACTCCCATACCTCCGGCCTCTTGCCTGGTGGCATCGGTGGTGTGGAGCTGGACGCGGACATTGACCAGACGTTACGCACAGAGCACACTCCCCCCCCCCGGGGGACCGGGTCTGGCTCTCGACCCGAAACCTGCCCCTTCGCCTGCCCTGCCGGAAGCTGGGTCCGCGGTTTGTGGGGCCATTCAAAGTCCTGAGGAGACTGAACAAGGTATGTTACAGGTTACAGCTTCCCTCAGATTACCGTATTAATCCCTTGCACCATGTGTCTCTCCTCAGGCCGGTAGTGGCAGGTCCACTCCAGGAGTCTGAGGTGCGGGAGGTCCCTCCACCCCCTCTGGACATTGAGGAGGCCCCGGCGTATGCTGTTAGAGCCATCCTGGGCTCGAGGCGACGGGCGAGGGGCCTTCATTACCTCGTGGAGGGGTACGGTCCAGAGGAGATGCTGAGTGCCGGTGGAGGACGTCTTGGACTTTTCGTTGCTGCGGGAGTTCCACCGTCTCCATTCGGATCGCCCTGCGCCTCGTCCCTAGGTCTGTGTCGGTGCATTGCTGGAGTCGACTGTCACGACTTCCACTGAAGTCGGTCCCTCTCCTTGTTTCGCCTTTGTCTTACACACCTGGTTTCAATCCCGAAATTACTTGATCGTTATTTCACCCTCTGTTCCCCCATGTTTGTTTGTGAGTAATTGTTTATTGTATTGTGGTCCGTATTTGTGGGCTTGTGGCCTTTGTGGCAATACACAACGTGTATTGTGATATACACTGCTCAAAAAAATAAAGGGAACACTAAAATAACACCCTAGATCTGAATGAAATATTCTTATTAAATACTTTTTTCTTTACATAGTTGAATGTGCTGACAACAAAATCACAAAAATTATCAATGGAAATCAAATTTATCAACCCATGGAGGTCTGGATTTGGAGTCACACTCAAAATTAAAGTGGAAAACCACACTACAGGCTGATCCAACTAATGTAAATTCAATTTTTAAAAAAAAGTCAAAATAAGGCTCAGTAGTGTGTGTGGCCTTCACGTGCCTGTATAACCTCCCTACAACGCCTGGGCATGCTCCTGATGAGGTGGCAGATGGACTCCTGAGGGATCTCCTCCCAGACCTGGACTAAAGCATCCGCCAACTCCTGGACAGTCTGTGGTGCAACGTGGCATTGGTGGACGGAGCGAGACATGATGTCCCAGATGTGCTCAATTGGATTCAGGTCTGGGGAACGGGCGGGACAGTCCATAGCATCAATGCCTTCCTCTTGCAGGAACTGCTAACACACTCCAGACACATGAGGTCTAGCATTGTCTTGCACTAGGAGGAACCCAGGGCCAACCGCATCAGCATATGGTCTCACAAGGGGTCTGAGGATCTCATCTCGGTACCTAATGGCAGTCAGGCTACCTCTGGCGAGCACATGGAGGGCTGTGCGGCCCCCCCAAAGAAATGCCACCCCACACCATGACTGACCCACCGCCAAACAGGTCATTCTGGAGGATGTTGCAGGCAGCAGAACGTTCTCCACGGCATCTCCAGACTGTCACATGTGCTCAGTGTGAACCTGCTTTCATCTGTGAAGAGCACAGGGCGCCAGTGGCGAATTTGCCAATCTTGGTGTTCTCTGGCAAATGCCAAACGTCCTGCACGGAGTTGGGCTGTAAGCACAACCCCCACCTGTGGACATCGGGCCCTAATACCACCCTCATGGAGTCTGTTTCTGACCGCTTGAGCAGACACATGCACTTTTGTGGCCTGCTGGAGGTCATTTTGGAGGGCTCTGGCAGTGCTCCTCCTGCTTCTCCTTGCACAAAGGCGGAGGTAGCGGTCCTGCTGCTGGGTTGTTGCCCTCCTACGGCCTCCTCCACGTCTCCTGATGTACTGGCCTGTCTCCTGGTAGCGCCTCCATGCTCTGGACACTACGCTGACAGACACAGCAAACCTTCTTGCCAGAGCTCGCATTGATGTCCCATCCTGGATGAGCTGCACTACCTGACTTGTGTGGGTTGTAGACTCCGTCTCATGCGACCACTAGAGTGAAAGCACCGCCAGCATTCAAAAGTGACCAAAACATCAGCCAGGAAGCATAGGAACTGAGAAGTGGTCTGTGGTCCCCACCTGCAGAACCACTCCTTTATTGGGGGTGTCTTGCTAATTGCCTATAATTTCCACCTGTTGTCTATTCCATTTGCACAACAGCATGTGAAATGTATTGTCAATCAGTGTTGCTTCCTAAGTGGACAGTTTGATTTCACAGAAGTGTGATTGACTTGGAGTTACATTGTGTTGTTTAAGTGTTCCCTTTATTTTTTTTGAGCAGTGTATTTGAGTAAAATTGCTTTCATTACTCATTTCTGCCTGACTCATCTCACCAGCTGCACACAGACGCATTACTGTCTATGTAATCTGAGGGAAATGTGTGTCTCCAATATGGTCATTATTTTGGCAGGAGGTTAGGAAGTGCAGCTCAGTTTCCACCTCATTTTGTGGGCAGTGTGCACACAGCCTCTTTTTTCTTCAGAGGGTCTGCCTACGGCGGCCTTTCTCAATAGCAAAGCTATGCTCACTGGGTCTGTACATAGTAAAAGCTTTCTTTAAGTTTGGGTCAGTCACAGTGGTCAGGTATTCTGTTTAGGGCCAAATAGCATTCTAGTTTGCTCTGTTTTTTTGCTAATTACTTGACACATTAGAAATAATTATCTTTTTGTTTTCTCATGATTTGGTTGGGTCTAATTGTGTTGCTGTCCTGGGGCTCTGTGTGGTCTGTTTGTGTTTGTGAAAAGAGCCCCAGGACCAGCTTGCTTAGGGGACTCTTCTCCAGGGTAATTTCTCTGTAGGTGATGGCTTTGTTATGGAAGGTTTGGGAATCGCTTCCTTTTAGGTGGTTGTAGAATTGAACGGCTTTTTTCTGGATTTCGATAATTAGCGGGTATCGGCCTAATTCTGCTCTGGATTCATTATTTGGTGTTTTACGTTGTACACAGAGGATATTTCTGCAGAATCTCAATTTGGTGTTTGTCCCATTTTGTGTATTCTTGGTTGGTGACAACCATAAAGGGCAATGGGTTCTATAACTGATTCAAGGGCCTCCTTGGTTCTCTCTCTCTCCCCATCTCCTAACGCTGGGGCCGCCGCTACTAACTACTAACGCTGGGGCCGCCGCTACTAACTACTAACGCTGGTGCCGCCGCTACTAACTACTAACGCTGGGGCCGCCGCTACTAACTACTAACGCTGGGGCCGCCGCTACTAACTACTAACGCTGGGGCCGCCGCTACTAACTACAAACGCTGGGGCCGCCGCTACTAACTACTAACGCTGGGGCCGCCGCTACTAACTACTAACGCTGGGGCCGCCGCTACTAACTACTAACGCTGGGGCCGCCGCTACTAACTACTAACGCTGGGGCCGCCGCTACTAACTACTAACGCTGGGGCCGCCACTACTAACTACTAACGCTGGGGCCGCCACTACTAACTACTAACGCTGGGGCCGCCGCTACTAACGCTGGGGCCGCCGCTACAACTAACTACTAACGCTGGGGCCGCCGCTACAACTAACTACTAACGCTGGGGCCGCCAGTACTAACTACTAACGCTGGGGCCGCCAGTACTAACTACTAACGCTGGGGCTGCTACTACTAACTACTAACGCTGGGGCTGCTACTACTACTAATAACTACTAACGCTGGGGCTGCTACTACTACTAATAACTACTAACGCTGGGGCTGCTACTACTACTAATAACTACTAACGCTGGGGCTGCTGCTACTAACGCTGGGGCAGCTACTACTACTAATAACTACTAACGCTGGGGCTGCTGCTACTAACGCTGGGGCAGCTACTACTACTAATAACTACTAACGCTGGGGCTGCTACTACTACTGCTGCTACTAACGCTGGGGCCGCCGCTACTAACGCTGGGGCCGCCGCTACTAACTACTAACGCTGGGGCCGCCAGTCCTAACTACTAACGCTGGGGCCGCCAGTCCTAACTACTAACGCTGGGGCTGCTACTACTACTGCTGCTACTAAAGATGGCGCTACTACTACTGCTGCTACTAACGCTGGGGCTTCTACTACTACTGCTGCTACTAAAGATGGCGCTACTACTACTGCTGCTACTAACGCTGGGGCTTCTACTACTACTGCTGCACTAAAGATGGCGCTACTACTACTGCTGCTACTAACGCTGGGGCTTCTACTACTACGGCTGCTACTAAAGATGGTGCTACTACTACTGCTGCTACTAACGCTGGGGCTTCTACTACTACTAATAACTACTAACGCTGGGGCTGCTACTACTACTAATAACTACTGACGCTGGGGCTGCTACTACTACTGCTTCTACTAACGCTGGGGCTGCTGCTACTAACGCTGGGGCTGCTGCTACTAACGCTGGGGCTGCTGCTACTAACGCTGGGGCTGCTGCTACTAACGCTGGGGCTGCTGCTACTAACGCTGGGGCTGCTGCTACTAACGCTGGGGCTGCTGCTACTAACGCTGGGGCTGCTGCTACTAACGCTGGGGCTGCTGCTACTAACGCTGGGGCTGCTGCTACTACCGCTGGGGCTGCTGCTACTACCGCTGGGGCTGCTACTACTACTGCTGCTACTGCTGCTACTAACGCTGGGGCTGCTACTACTACTGCTGCTACTAACGCTGGGGCTGCTACTACTACTGCTGCTACTAACGCTGGGGCTGCTACTACTACTACTGCTGCTACTAACGCTGGGGCTGCTACTACTACTGCTGCTACTAACGCTGGGGCTGCTACTACTACTGCTGCTACTAACGCTGGGGCTGCTACTACTAACGCTGGGGCTGCTACTACTACTGCTGCTACTAACGCTGGGGCTGCTACTACTACTACTGCTGCTACTAAAGCTGGGGATGCTACTACTACTGCTGCTACTAACGCTGGGGCTGCTACTACTACTGCTGCTACTAACGCTGGGGCTGCTACTACTACTACTGCTGCTACTAAAGCTGGGGCTGCTACTACTGCTACTACTAACACGGGGGCTGCTACTACTACTACTGCTACTACTGCTGCTACTAAAGCTGGGGCTGCTACTACTAATGCTGGGGCTGCTACTACTACTGCTGCTACTAACGCTGGGGCTGCTACTACTACTGCTGCTACTAACGCTGGGGCTGCTACTACTAACGCTGGGGCTGCTACTACTACTGCTGCTACTAACACGGGGGCTGCTACTACTACTACTGCTGCTACTAAAGCTGGGGCTGCTACTACTAATGCTGGGGCTGCTACTACTACTGCTGCTACTAACGCTGGGGCTGCTACTACTAGCGCTGGGGCTGCTGCTACTAACGCTGGGGCTGCTACTACTAACGCTGGGGCTGCTACTACTACTGCTGCTACTAACGCTGGGGCTGCTACTACTACTGCTGCTACTAACGCTGGGGCTGCTACTACTACTACTGCTGCTACTAACGCTGGGGCTGCTACTACTAACGCTGGGGCTGCTACTACTACTGCTGCTACTAACGCTGGGGCTGCTACTACTACTACTGCTGCTACTAAAGCTGGGGATGCTACTACTACTGCTGCTACTAACGCTGGGGCTGCTACTACTACTGCTGCTACTAACGCTGGGGCTGCTACTACTACTACTGCTGCTACTAAAGCTGGGGCTGCTACTACTGCTACTACTAACACGGGGGCTGCTACTACTACTACTGCTACTACTGCTGCTACTAAAGCTGGGGCTGCTACTACTAATGCTGGGGCTGCTACTACTACTGCTGCTACTAACGCTGGGGCTGCTACTACTACTGCTGCTACTAACGCTGGGGCTGCTACTACTAACGCTGGGGCTGCTACTACTACTGCTGCTACTAACACGGGGGCTGCTACTACTACTACTGCTGCTACTAAAGCTGGGGCTGCTACTACTAATGCTGGGGCTGCTACTACTACTGCTGCTACTAACGCTGGGGCTGCTACTACTAGCGCTGGGGCTGCTGCTACTAACGCTGGGGCTGCTACTACTAACGCTGGGGCTGCTACTACTACTGCTGCTACTAACGCTGGGGCTGCTACTACTACTGCTGCTACTAACGCTGGGGCTGCTACTACTACTACTGCTGCTACTAAAGCTGGGGCTGCTACTACTGCTGCTACTAACGCTGGGGCTGCTACTACTACTGCTGCTACTAACGCTGGGGCTGCTACTACTACTGCTGCTACTAAAGCTGGGGCTGCTGCTACTAACGCTGGGGCTGCTACTACTACTGCTGCTACTAACGCTGGGGCTGCTACTACTAACGCTGGGGCTGCTACTACTACTGCTGCTACTAACACGGGGGCTGCTACTACTACTGCTGCTACTAACGCTGGGGCTGCTACTACTACTGCTGCTACTAACGCTGGGGCTGCTACTACTACTGCTGCTACTAACGCTGGGGCTGCTACTACTACTGCTGCTACTAACGCTGGGGCTGCTACTACTACTGCTGCTACTAAAGCTGGGGCTGCTACTACTAATGCTGGGGCTGCTACTACTACTGCTGCTACTAACGCTGGGGCTGCTACTACTACTGCTGCTACTAACGCTGGGGCTGCTACTACTAACGCTGGGGCTGCTACTACTACTGCTGCTACTAACACGGGGGCTGCTACTACTACTACTGCTGCTACTAAAGCTGGGGCTGCTACTACTAATGCTGGGGCTGCTACTACTACTGCTGCTACTAACGCTGGGGCTGCTACTACTACTGCTGCTACTAACGCTGGGGCTGCTACTACTACTGCTGCTACTAACGCTGGGGCTGCTACTACTAACGCTGGGGCTGCTACTACTAACGCTGGGGCTGCTGCTACTAACGCTGGGGCTGCTGCTACTAACGCTGGGGCTGCTACTACTAACGCTGGGGCTGCTACTACTACTGCTGCTACTAACGCTGGGGCTGCTACTACTACTGCTGCTACTAACGCTGGGGCTGCTACTACTACTGCTGCTACTAACGCTGGGGCTGCTACTACTACTACTGCTGCTGCTACTAACACTGGGGCAGCTGCTACTACTGCTGCTGCTACTAACGCTGGGGCTGCTGCTACTACTGCTGCTACTAACGCTGGGGCTGCTACTACTACTGCTGCTACTAACGCTGGGGCTGCTACTACTACTGCTGCTACTAACGCTGGGGCTGCTACTACTACTGCTGCTGCTACTAACACTGGGGCAGCTGCTACTACTACTACTACTACTAACGCTGGGGCTGCTACTACTACTGCTGCTACTAACACTGGAGCTGCTACTACTACTGCTGCTACTAACGCTGGGGCTGCTACTACTACTGCTGCTACTAACACTGGAGCTGCTACTACTACTGCTGCTACTAACACTGGAGCTGCTACTACTACTGCTGCTACTAAAACTGGAGCTGCTACTACTACTGCTGCTACTAAAACTGGAGCTGCTACTACTACTGCTGCTACTAACACTGGAGCTGCTACTACTGCTACTACTAACGCTGGGGCTGCTACTACTACTACTGCTGCTACTAACACGGGGGCTGCTACTACTGCTGCTACTAAAACTGGGGCTGCTACTACTACTACTGCTGCTACTACTACTACTACTGCTGCTACTAAAGCTGGGGCTGCTACTACTACTACTACTGCTGCTACTAAAGCTGGGGCTGCTACTACTACTACTACTACTAACAACTAAAGCTGGGGCTGCTACTACTACTACTACTGCTGCTATTACTACTGCTGCTACTAAAGCTGGGGCTGCTACTACTACTACTACTACTGCTACTAAAGCTGGGGCTGCTACTACTACTACTACTGCTACTAAAGCTGGGGCTGCTACTACTACTACTACTACTACTGCTACTAAAGCTGGGGCTGCTACTACTACTACTGCTACTAAACTGGGGCTGCTACTACTACTACTACTGCTGCTGCTACTACTGCTGCTACTACTACTGCTGCTACTAAAGCTGGGGCTGCTACTACTACTACTGCTACTAAAGCTGGGGCTGCTACTACTACTACTGCTACTAACGCTGGGGCTGCTACTACTACTACTGCTACTAAAGCTGGGGCTGCTACTACTACTGCTACTAAAGCTGGGGCTGCTACTACTACTGCTACTAACGCTGGGGCTGCTACTACTACTACTACTGCTACTAACGCTGGGGCTGCTACTACTACTGCTGCTACTAACGCTGGGGCTGCTACTACTACTGCTGCTACTAACGCTGGGGCTGCTACTACTACTGCTGCTACTAACGCTGGGGCTGCTACTACTACTACTGCTGCTGCTACTAACACTGGGGCAGCTGCTACTACTGCTGCTGCTACTAACGCTGGGGCTGCTGCTACTACTGCTGCTACTAACGCTGGGGCTGCTACTACTACTGCTGCTACTAACGCTGGGGCTGCTACTACTACTGCTGCTACTAACGCTGGGGCTGCTACTACTACTGCTGCTGCTACTAACACTGGGGCAGCTGCTACTACTACTACTACTACTAACGCTGGGGCTGCTACTACTACTGCTGCTACTAACACTGGAGCTGCTACTACTACTGCTGCTACTAACGCTGGGGCTGCTACTACTACTGCTGCTACTAACACTGGAGCTGCTACTACTACTGCTGCTACTAACACTGGAGCTGCTACTACTACTGCTGCTACTAAAACTGGAGCTGCTACTACTACTGCTGCTACTAAAACTGGAGCTGCTACTACTACTGCTGCTACTAACACTGGAGCTGCTACTACTGCTACTACTAACGCTGGGGCTGCTACTACTACTACTGCTGCTACTAAAACTGGAGCTGCTGCTACTACTGCTGCTACTAAAACTGGGGCTGCTACTACTACTACTGCTGCTACTACTACTACTACTGCTGCTACTAAAGCTGGGGCTGCTACTACTACTACTACTGCTGCTACTAAAGCTGGGGCTGCTACTACTACTACTACTACTAACAACTAAAGCTGGGGCTGCTACTACTACTACTACTGCTGCTATTACTACTGCTGCTACTAAAGCTGGGGCTGCTACTACTACTACTACTACTGCTACTAAAGCTGGGGCTGCTACTACTACTACTACTGCTACTAAAGCTGGGGCTGCTACTACTACTACTACTACTACTGCTACTAAAGCTGGGGCTGCTACTACTACTACTGCTACTAAACTGGGGCTGCTACTACTACTACTACTGCTGCTGCTACTACTGCTGCTACTACTACTGCTGCTACTAAAGCTGGGGCTGCTACTACTACTACTGCTACTAAAGCTGGGGCTGCTACTACTGCTACTAACGCTGGGGCTGCTACTACTACTGCTGCTACTAAAGCTGGGGCTGCTACTACTACTACTGCTACTAAAGCTGGGGCTGCTACTACTACTGCTACTAAAGCTGGGGCTGCTACTACTACTGCTACAAACGCTGGGGCTGCTACTACTACTACTACTGCTACTAACGCTGGGGCTGCTACTACTACTACTACTGCTGCTGCTACTACTGCTACTACTACTGCTGCTACTAAAGCTGGGGCTGCTACTACTACTGCTACTACTACTGCTACTAACGCTGGGGCTGCTACTACTACTGCTGCTACTAACGCTGGGGCTGCTACTACTACTACTGCTGCTACTAACGCTGGGGCTGCTACTACTACTACTGCTGCTACTAACGCTGGGGCTGCTACTACTACTGCTGCTACTAACGCTGGGGCTGCTACTACTACTGCTGCTACTAACGCTGGGGCTGCTACTACTACTGCTGCTACTAACGCTGGGGCTGCTACTACTACTGCTACTAAAGCTGGGGCTGCTACTACTACTACTACTACTACTAAAGCTCGGGCTGCTACTACTACTGCTGCTACTCACACTGGAGCTACTACTACTGCTGCTACTAACGCTGGGGCTGCTGCTACTACTACTACTGCTGCTACTAACGCTGGGGCTGCTACTACTAATGCTGGGGCTGCTACTACTACTGCTGCTACTACTAACGCTGGGGCTGCTACTACTACTACTAACGCTGGGGCTGCTGCTACTACTAACGCTGGGGCTGCTACTACTACTACTACTACTAACACTGGGGCTGCTACTACTGCTGCTACTAACACTAGGACTACTAACGCTGGGACTGGGACTACTAACGCTGGGACTGCTACTACTAAGTACTACTACTAATGCTGGGACTGCTCTGCTAGGCCTTCTGTAGTCTGATAAGAGCTGTTATGTGGACAGTGTTAGTGGAGGAGAGAATGGTATAGTGAGAGATAGACAGGGTGTCGTCTCTGTGTGTGAATATGCGTGCATGTGAGAGGGTAATCTGTACCGTGTGAGTGGGGCAAGGGGAGCTCTTGGACAGGGGTTGGGTGGTGTTGTGCTGGAAAGTGATGGTGGTGGCTTCGTGGCAAGGCTCCAGGGTGGGGTCCTCGTCCTCTATTTCCATTCCCTCGCCGAACACGCCTTCGCCCAGATAGAGGCTCACTGGGTTGAACTGGTTACACAACTGAGAGGACAGATGGGATGAAGAGAAGGTTATGGGAGATTGCATTGGATGATTGAATAACTAAATGGGAAATGCCTTGACATTTGATAGGTTTGTATGTTCAGCACGTGACTGACCGCTGCGCTGACGGTGGGTGCGCAGCAGAGCCCATGGCCCTGGGCCTGCAGGGCGCTGTGGATGTACACATCCTCCTCGGTGTGTGTGTCGCACAGAAAGAGCTGCAGGAAGTCGGCATGGTAGCCATGCAGGGCTGCCACCAGGGTACGGTCACAACATAGCTTCTGGAAGGAGGTCTTGGCGTTGGCACTCCAGCTGCCCTGGGAGGAGAAACACACGGTGGGTTTCAGTATTTCTCAGACCAGAGACTATGTATTAAGAGGGCGGGTTTCAGTACTTCTCAGACCAGAGACTGTATGTATTAAGAGGGCAGGTTTCAGTACTTCTCAGACCAGAGACTGTATGTATTAAGAAGGCGGGTTTCAGTACTTCTCAGACCAGAGACTGTATGTATTAAGAGGGCAGGTTTCAGTATTTCTCAGACCAGAGACTGTATGTATTAAGAGGGCAGGTTTCAGTACTTCTCAGACCAGAGACTGTATGTCTTAAGAGGGCAGGTTTCAGTACTTCTCAGACCAGAGACTGTATGTATTAAGAGGGCAAGTTTCAGTATTTCTCAGACCAGAGACTGTATGTATTAAGCCTCTCAGAGAAGTAGTACTGATATAGGATTTGTTTGAAATTATATGGACAGCGGGGTGGGGGGGATCTGATCCTAAATCAGTAATCATACTCGAGACACTTAATTCATAAATCTGGGTCCACGGAAGGTAGATTGTGTAAACAGTCGCGTAGAAGGTCTTACACCGAAAGGCTTGATTCCAGCCAGCGATGACGGGACTGCTTGTGCTGGGAGCTCTGAATAACAAGACCTGAGGGGGATAGACAAAACTCTCTCTGTTACCACCTTGCACAGAGTAACGCATTGATCAACACATGGTGACATCAGATACTAGGGATACAAACAGTCACTTCCAATACCTTTCCTTCTCAGTTCTACAGCTGATGATTAGTGGGCAAAAGAAAGGAAAACATTGTCTTCATCCCAAATGACACCCTATTCCCTTTTCAGTGCACTACCTATCCAGTCCTCTCAGATCTAGACAAGATCTTAGACAAGTGCCTAAGGAGTAGGGGTCTAGGGTTCTGGACATGACAACAGGCTACGTCCCAAATTACACACTACCTATCCAGTCCTTTCAGATCTATGCCACAGGCAAGGGGAAAGGGGTTGGTTGTGGACAGGGGATTTGTCCCAAATGGCTGGTCAATAGTAGTGTATGATATACAGGGTTCATACACATTTTGACAGATGGAATTTCATGACTTTTGACCAAATTTTAACCAAACAACCAAACACGTATTATGCCTTTTGAAATCATTCGCTGATTCAATATATCAAAGATGAAATGGCAATGGTAGGCTACAAATCTTTATATTCAACCAGACCAAAAATGGACTTGAGGAAATGTAACTTCGCTATGCATCTTAGCTAACTTAGAATAAGTGTTTACTTAGCAGGCTGACAAGCATCTATTGAGTTGCAATGTCCCCTACATTGGATGTCCAAATCAACTGGAAGTATCTACAAAACTAGTTTTGAAGCCACATAATCCAAAAGAAAGGCTAGAATTTTTTTTTCTAAAATTACTGTTTGCGATTCTCATGATTCGATTCACCGCAATTGAACCGAATCCCAACTAATACAACGCCGTGAATTGTTTGTTTCGTTAAAAAGGTTAACTTTCTATGTCCTTGTTCGCAATTGTCGTTGGAGAGTTTTTTGGAACAAAAAATTAATTCACGCTAATAATAGGTTAACAGTTAACGAGCGGGTACAAGATGTGTTTTGAATTGGCTACCAAGTTATTAGTCTGTTCTCCATCATATTCTAAAGGCCTACCTGCTGCTGCAATGTCCGACTGCCCCTCTAACATAGACGCACTAAAGATCCTGGCTGATATGATAATGTGCCTAAATAAATTACATTAACAGACATTTTGAAATTAATTACCATTATTTTTCCAAAGCGTTTCAGATTTGATCAATTCCCAAAACTTTTCCAGGACTGGAAAACATCATTTTAAAATGTTATGACTTTTCCAGGATTTTCATGACCTTACAAACCCTGTATATAGGAAATATGGTGTCATTTGGCCACAGTCCTACTTGAGGAAGTTGAGGCTGCTCCTCTGGACAGTGGTGAGGTCTCCAAAGTCCACGTAGTAGACCTCTGCATGGGTGTTGTTGAGGACACGGTGAACCACCACGCGGTAGAACCAGATGCCCTGGGGCGCCACGCAGCACACCTGGCCTGTACGCACGTAGCGCTCCGGTAGACGGTAACGCTCCAACACCTCGGGACAGGTGTAGCAGCTCCTGGAGGGAGGGAGGACAAGAGAGCACCACCACATAGCATTCAGTTGCTTACACCCCAAGTCTCTTCTCTTTCATGTGCATTGACCTAAAAACACATGAGCTAGTTGAGGGTAACACAGTGGAAGACTACTAGATATGAACAGTTACTGCACATTCATACCAAATAAGCCAATTGGACTACATGTCAAATCCCAGCCAATGAGGCAGGGAAGCCTCTCCTCCCTATCCCTCCAGTCCAGCAGAGGGCTGTTGTTCACCTCATCTCAATCATCATGTTCTCCAGGGCGCGGGCCTCTTGGCTCTCATCAAAGCGGATGTAGAAGTTCGAGGGAGACTCCACATGCTCCACCAGCACGGCCACCAGCTCCCGAGGGCCCCTGCACGTGGGGGCCCTCAGCCTCTGGCCCCGCATGGCGTCCGGGGGAATCACCGCCCCACGCCGACAACGCACCGGCAACGAGCCGTACATATCCACCATCTGAGGGAAGCAGCCATAAACAGAATATGTGTGTACACTCTCATGCATGTGAACAAGTATACATAAACACATTCTACACAGATATGGACCATAGTGAGACAGATTTTCCTGTCTGTTAAACAGGCTTTCATTTGTGCCCAGCACGTACACACTAAATTTATTTTATCAGGACTTTGAGCGTTGTGACCTGCCTTTCCCCAGGCTCCAGCTCACCTGGTAGGAGGTCTTGGTGGTGATGCGGAGCTCCAGGTCTTCCTCCAAGTTGGGCTTGGTCTCGCCTCCCTCTCCCTCCCAGGGAGACTCCCCACAGCTGAAGTAGTAGCCCGTACCTGACGGGTTCAGAGCCTTGACACCCTCAACGGGGCCTTCGGGCTCCGCCGTTCCTACCACACAAATAATACCAAAGTGACATATTGAATGAGATCAGTCATGACACACTTACACCCAAAAATACCTGTTTTGTTGAATCTTAAATGGGCAGCAAAAGTTAGACTTTTTGGTTATAACAATGAGTTAGTAATCAATCAAAATGTGATTGTCCTAAACTATCATATGGCTAGGAATAAAGTGGATAGGTGTTGTGTGTGAGCCAGATATTTCCCTCTAACCACTGATCTAAGGTCAGATATTTGTTTACCCCCCTGATGGTTCATTTGAGGATTGGTAATGGTGTAATCTGATCCTAGGTTAAAGCCAGAGGAGTGTAGCAGACCTGGTTGTTGAGGCGTTGTGTGTCCAGGGGCATTCTGGATGTCCATGACCACCCAGTGGTTGCCCTCGTCGCCCGCCATGGGCCGCAGGTAGAGCGTGTCGCTCAGGGCGCCCACCATCTCCGTGGTACTCAGGAAGCCACTCTGGACCACCGGCAGCTCCTCCCCAAACACCCTCTGGGGTCAACCGTGGGTCATAAGGGCAACAAAGGTCAGAGCAACATACAAGACACTAACAAGAAGTAATACTTGGTGATTTAAAAAACTAAAAAATGATTAGTCTTCATTCGGCATTGGTTAGTATGTAGGCATTCCAAAGGAAATTTATTTGATTTGTCAGTATAAAATACCTTGAATTCTGCAGGGAGATCGTGGACGGACAGTCCCTCACTGTTTTGGGCTACAACCTATATGGAAGGTTCGATCGTGTTAGAATCTCTACTGTCATTAGATGGATTTGGTATTTAGGTGAAGACAGCATGTGTCCCAAATGGCACCCTATTCCTTATATAGTGCCCTGGTCAATAGTAGTGTACTATATGAACCCTGGTAAAATTGGGCTTGGTCAATAGTAGTGTACTATATGAACCCTGGTAAAATTGGCCCTGGTCAATAGTAGTGTACTATATGAACCCTGGTAAAATTGGCCCTGGTCAATAGTAGTGTACTATAAAGGGAATAGGGTGCTCATTGGGATGCATCCCGTGGACTGACCTGGCGAAGCTTGGCCTTTACTTCTGGACTGACAGTGCCCGCTTCCCCGTTCTCCAGAATACGCTGCCTAAGCTCCTCCTCCAGCTGCAGATGCCAATCAACACAAGCAAAACATGACAAGGGGGAGGGGCTACAAGGCATTTGTTCTACTTTTCACTACTGCTATTCAGAAGCACATTCGATTCCCTTCTCTAAAAATCAGCACAGACCCAATATACAGCACAGTAACTTGGTTGTAAGCCTGATGTTGGCAGATCTAAATGTTACGTTGGCAGGCTGTGCACCCAATCAAAAACAAGATCACGGGGGAAACTATTTTTACGTGGCTGAACACACACACCACAGAGCTACAGACAGCAGTGTACACACCTTGATGACACACTTCTGAAACAGTTGTCCATCCTGCGTGGGTTCAGGTTCAGGCTGTGGTATTGTGTAATCCATTGGCAGAGAGCCCTGGTCTCCCTCTGGGCTGTTAAGGACTGCAGCCTCAGGGAGTGGCGCTGGTACCACAAGATTCTGAGTATTGGACACTGGATTCGGAGTACTGGACTCCGTGGTGTGTCTTTCTACTGGGACTGGATATATATATATAAAACTTTTTTTTGTTTTTTTATCAATGTGTACTGTACATGAGCAGCAATCAATTAAATTAAACACTATATGCTTAAAATTGAGTTATAGCTTTCACTGTGGGACCAACCAACCTGAGTTTGTCTGGGTCATCTGCCTTACGATAGGAACAGTTTTGAAGGTCTGCTTCAATGGGAATAACGGCTTTATGGGTCCAGTCCTCCGTGATGCCACCACTGCCCCCCTGAGGGACAGCTGGGAGCCCATCCTGCTTTGTGTGACTGCCACCAGGTCGGCGGCCGCCGCCAGCATCTCGGCGATGGAATAGAAACCGTAGTTGTTGACACGTAAAGGGAAGCCGAAGCGGCGGACGAAGGCTGTCTCCAGCTCCGATAAACCCACGGCCCCATGGGAGAGCAGCTGGTGGAGCTGGGCCCGGAGTTGAGCCGGCAGGGCCGGGGGTGCACGGCCACGCCGCGGCAGGACCATGGGGTTGTGATGCTGGTAGCGTGGGGAGAAGAAGCCCACACCGCCACGCTGAGCAGGGGTCTTCTTGGCACTGCGCTGCTTGGCCACCAACTCCACTATGCCTCTGGTGGTATCATCAGCCACCGCTGCAGAATGGGGAAAAAAAGATGCACTGGTGAAAAAAATAGAACCCCCTCCCCGCAAGGCAGGAGGGCCCACAGGCTCTGGGCCCCCCCCCCCCAAAAAAATCAACAAATAATGTTGGTTGGGACCCCCTGGAGGTCACCCCCCCCCCCCCCCCCCTCCTTCCCAGATAGCATATGAACAGAACAGGTCATAAGCCATGGCAAAAATGTTTAGAATTACAGAACATTTGCTGTAAAATATTTTCGCTCAAACCTCAATGCAAAAAGGCCTTGCTCAGACCTTGCGGAAAACTACCTTGAAACTACGGTATGCCACTGGAGTGATGGGTTGATATGCTTGAGTTGAATTGATATCTGTGTTCTGGTATATTCTTCCTCTCCTGATACTGTGCATACTATACTCAAGCACGAGGGAAAATGTAACTCTTGTCAACAAATATGAAAACTATAGCATGCTGTGTGCCAAAACAATTCTGCCTATAATGTCACGTGTTAAAGACAAAACAAACTTGCTTTGACATAACAGTCAGCAAATCAACAGTGGGACGAGTACTCAGTACTTACCCTTCAGCACTATGCTGCCATCTCCCAGATAGAGGATATGCACCACGTCGGGCATCTCGCGGATCATGTCCAGCACGTTGCGGAAGCCAAGGATCCTCAGGGGCATGGGGTGGCCCAGCATGTTGATGTAGTCTCTCTTCAACTGATCTGGGGTCAGGCCCTGCTTGGCTGAGATGAGCAGGGAGCGCACATCCTTCTTCAGGCTCGAAAGCAACTGCTCCTGGGTCATTCTGCGAGACTTGACAGAGGCTACAGTTTAGCTAACTAATGCATTTTCTGAACAATAAACACTGAAATGTGCAAATAATCCACCCCCCATTGGACCAACTAGCTAATTAGGCTAACGACTGTTACAAGCGGTCACAATGTGAAACGTATTTCATCAAAGTACTGTAGGTTGTTCACAAAAAAAAGATGAAATAGGCTAGCCAGTCTAACAAGCATTCAGTTTCCATATTTTAGCTAACTTACACTAACAACTCGTGAAGACCAACCTTTCCTACAGGTCAATCAGCCTGTCAATTTATTCCACGGTACTCGTCTGAACTCTGCAGGTGCAGATAAATTAATGGATTCAATTCGTTAACAGCATGTAGCCAACACTGTCCAAATAGCATCAATTAGCACAGCTGAAACAGGTTAGATTTAGATTTAAAAAAATCTAAATTAATCTTTAAGTAGTAATCTTCTAACTGTATGGCTCGTGATGTGCTCTGATTTTGTCTCGCTAGTGTGGTGGAATGTATCTATGGTCCAGCACGTTACTAACGCCCTGCACCAGAGATACATTCCACTTAGCTCTGGTGCAGGGCGTTAGTAACGTGCTGGACCAGAGATACATTCCACTTAGCTCTGGTGCAGGGCGTTAGTAACGTGCTGCACCAGAGATACATTCCACTTAGCTCTGGTGCAGGGCGTTAGTAACGTGCTGGACCAGAGATACATTCCACTTAGCTCTGGTGCAGGGCGTTAGTAACGTGCTGCACCAGAGATACATTCCACTTAGCTCTGGTGCAGGGCGTTAGTAACGTGCTGCACCAGAGATACATTCCACTTAGCTCTGGTGCAGGGCGTTAGTAACGTGCTGGACCAGAGATACATTCCACTTAGCTCTGGTGTAGGGCGTTAGTAACGTGCTGCACCAGAGATACATTCCACTTAGCTCTGGTGCAGGGCGTTAGTAACGTGCTGGACCAGAGATACATTCCACTTAGCTCTGGTGCAGGGCGTTGGTAACGTGCTGGACCAGAGATACATTCCACTTAGCTCTGGTGCAGGGCGTTAGTAACGTGCTGGACCAGAGATACATTCCACCACACTAGCGAGACAAAAGCAGAGCACGTCACGAGCCATACAGTTAGAAGATAACTACTTAAATATTAATTTAGATTTTTTTAAATGCATTTGGCTTATTCACACCTAGTAGTCTCAGATCACATGTTTTCTTCCAAAGCTGTGCAATATATAGGAACATTGAATGGTTTACCCACTTAAGACACATTTTCTCGAATCACGAACACTCACGTGTACGTGCAAGTATGGCGAGCAAATACAGACAAAATCACTTCCAAAATCATGATTAACCTTGTTATTGCCATGGCAAGTTGCTTAACGTTATCAAAAGTTATTACATACATCTACAAAAGTTACTACAACTATGAATACAATACAATTATTATATTAAAACAATGAATTATTTCAAAAGCTGAAACAACGGAGCCATAATTAATAGCCTAATATTAATGAACAATAATAAGACATATGAATGACAGACTATTCAATAATTTGTTCATCAAATCTAATAATTTCGAATAAACTAAAATACTTTGTTTCTTGGCTTAGGTGAGGGCCTTGATGAGAATTCATTACAGATGGGGAAATGTAGGTCAAATACTTAATTTACAGTTTAATTAAATTATGTCTGGGGGGATGTGTGCCTTTCCTGTACTAAAAACCAACACCTTTTTGGAAAAGACAAACATCTGAGTCTGCACATTCCCAACAGTGACTCCCAGACCCAAGCACAAACATCCGAGTCTGCACATTCCCAACAGTGACTCCCAGACCCAAGCACAAACATCCGAGTCTGCACATTCCCAACAGTGACTCCCAGACCCAAGCACAAACATCCGAGTCTGCACATTCCCAACAGTGACTCCCAGACCCAAGCACAAACATCCGAGTCTGCACATTCCCAACAGTGACTCCCAGACCCAAGCACAAACATCTGAGTCTGCACATTCCTAACAGTGACTCCCAGACCCAAGCACAAACATCTGAGTCTGCACATTCCCAACAGTGACTCCCAGACCCAAGCACAAACATCTGAGTCTGCACATTCCTAACAGTGACTCCCAGACCCAAGCACAAACATCTGAGTCTGCACATTCCTAACAGTGACTCCCAGACCCAAGCACAAACATCTGAGTGTGCACATTCCCAACAGTGACTCCCAGACCCAAGCACAAAGATCTTCAAAGTAATCCCTTTTCCAATGATATTCCTCACATGACTGGGTATGATCATGTAAACAAAACAAAAAATTACAACTTATATTTCAAACTAGCATTCCTTGACAAAGGCCTCCTTCCTGTCCTACAGGTGATCACAACTGAGGAAGGGAGGGCCGTTGAAACCAAGACAGCCACTCAAACAGCAAACCAACTAGCAACAAGCTTTGGGTTGCAAGCTTCTCACCAGCCACAGACATGCCAAGAGGGATGGAGAAACACCCGGAGTCAGCTTCCCCTCGCCGCGGGCATGGAAGATGGCGAAGAGAGAACATTCTGGGTCCCCGACTTTCAGTGGCCGCGGTCACAGGGGCACCAAGACAGTGAGGCTCCCTGAGGAACATGAGGAAGGTAGTACCAAGAGGGATTACCCAGGAGACCAAGGGAGAGGAAGAGATAGAAGACAGGCCAGTCATGTCCACCTCAACTGTTGTGGACGTGCATAGCGTGAGAGAGAACGTGAGCGGAGAGGAGAACAAAGAGTTTATGGCCTTAATAGAGAGTGAATGGCAGGAGGAGGAAGGTAAGAAATTATCAATATCTTAAATGTCACTATAAACTGGTTGGTTCGAGTGCTGAATGCTGATTGGCTGACAGCCATGATATATCAGACCGTATACTACGGGAATGACAAAACATGTATTTATACTGCTCTAATTATGTTGGTAACCAGTTTATTTTATTTTTTATTTCACCTTTATTTAACCAGGTAGGCCAGTTAAGAGCAAGTACACATTTACAATTGCGACCTGGCCAAGATAAAGCAAAGCCGTTCGACAAATACAACAACACAGAGTTACACATGGAGTAAAACAAACATACAGTCAATAATACAGTAGAAAAATAAGTCTATATACAATGTGAGCAAATGAGGTGAGATAAGGGAGGTAAAGGCAAAAAAGGCCATGGTGGCGAAGTAAATACAATATAGCAAGTAAAACACTGGAATGGTAGATTTGCAGTGGAATAATGTGCAAAGTAGAAATATAAATAATGGGGTGCAAAGGAGCAAAATAAATAAATAAATAAATACAGTAGGGGACGAGGTAGTTTTTTGGGCAAAATTATAGATGGGCTATGTACAGGTGCAGTAATCTGTGAGCTGCTCTGACAGCTGGTGCTTAAAGCTAGTGAGGGAGATAAGTGTTTCCAGTTTCAGAGATTTTTGTAGTTCGTTCCAATCATTGGCAGCAGAGAACTGGAAGGAGAGGCGGCCAAAGGAGGAATTGGTTTTGGGGGTGACCAGAGAGATATACCTGCTGGAACGCGTGCTACAGGTGGGTGCTGCTATGGAGACCAGTGAGCTGAAATAAGGGGGGACTTTACCTAGCAGGGTCTTTTAGATGACCTGGAGCCAGTGGGTTTGGCGACAAGTGAAGTGAAGGATGCTTTGTCGCGAAATAGGAAGCCGATTCTAGATTTAACTTTTGATTGGAGATGTTTGATGTGAGTCTGGAAGGAGAGTTTACAGTCTAACCAGACACCTAGGTATTTGTAGTTGTCCACATATTCTAAGTCAGAGCCGTCCAGAGTAGTGATGCTGGATGGGCGGGAGGGTGCAGGCAGTGATCGGTTGAAAAGCATGCGTTTAGTTTTACTTGTATTTAAGAGCAGTTGGAGGCCACGGAAGGAGAGTTGTATGGCATTGAAGCTCGTCTGGAGGGTTGTTAACACAGTGTCCAAAGAACGGCCAGAAGTATACAGAATGGTGTCGTCTGCGTAGAGGTGGTTCAGAGACTCCCCAGCAGCAAGAGCGACATCATTGATGTATACAGAGAAGAGAGTCGGCCCAAGAATTGAACCCTGTGGCACCCCCATAGAGACTGCCAGAGGCCTGAACAACAGGCCATCCGATTTGACACACTGAACTCTATCAGAGAAGTAGTTAGTGAACAGTTGAGGCAGTCATTTGAGAAACCAAAGCTATCGAGTCTGCCGATGAGGATGTGGTGATTGACAGAGTCGAAAGTCTTGGCCAGGTCAATGAATACGGCTGCACAGTATAGTTTCTTATCGATGGCGGTTAAGATATCGTTTAGTACCTTGAGCGTGGCTGAGATGCCCTCATGATCAGCTCTGAAACCAGATTGCGTAGCGCAGAAGGTTGCATGGGATTCTAAATGGTCGGTAATCTGTTTGTTGACTTGCCTTTCGAAGACCTTAGAAAGGCAGGGTAGGATGGATATAGGTCTGTAGCAGTTTGGGTCTAGAGTGTCTCCCCCTTTGAAGAGGGGGATGACCGCAGCTGCTTTCCAATCTTTGGGAATCTCTGACGACACGAAAGAGAAGTTGAACAGGCTAGTAATA
The DNA here is from genome assembly GCF_057628025.1 of Oncorhynchus mykiss. Lineage (NCBI taxonomy): Eukaryota > Metazoa > Chordata > Actinopteri > Salmoniformes > Salmonidae > Oncorhynchus > Oncorhynchus mykiss. The sequence continues at coordinate 15,656,021 of NC_143022.1, read as the reverse complement.
GGGGTTTCAACAATTTTGGCAGCTAGTTTTAGAAAGAAAGGGTCCAGATTGTCTAGTCCGGCTGATTTGTAGGGGTCCAGATTTTGCAGCGCTTTCAGAACATCAGCTGACTGGATTTGGGAGAAGGAGAAATGGGGAAGGCTTGGGCGAGTTGCTGTGGGGGGTGCAGTGCTGTTGACTGGGGTAGGGGTAGCCAGGTGGAAAGCATGGCCAGCTGTAGAAAAATGCTTATTGAAATTCTCAATTATAGTGGATTTTTTAGCTGCCCACTGCAGTGATGAGTGGAGGTTGTTTGACCGCTGACCCATTACAGATGCAGGCAATGAGGCAGTGATCGCTGAGATCTTGGTTGAAAACAACAGAGGTGTATTTAGAGGGCAAGTTGGTTAGGATGATATCTACGAGGGTGCCCGTGTTTACGGCTTTGGGGTGGTACCTGGTAGGTTCATTGATCATTTGTGTGAGATTGAGGGCATCAAGCTTAGATTGTAGGATGGCTGGGGTGTTAAGCATGTCCCAGTTTAGGTCACCTAGCAGCACGAGCTCTGAAGATAGATGGGGGGCAATCAGTTCAGACATATACACTGTGTTGATTGACAGGTTGTGAGGGAGCATGAGAGAGCTGTGATCTTCACTTACTGCGAGTGAGACCCAGGGGACTTGTTATTATAATATTATTTGATGACTCATTGAACGAGTCATTCATAGTTTCTACGAATAATTGGATTGTCTTGGGGACACACCTTGCGGGTTACTCATAAAATGGTGACACAGGAAAACACAATGACAAAAAAAAAATGAGAACATGGAAGAATTGTCTTAGGCGAGATGACACATGCCTCAAACAAATCTCTCTGAATTTCTCAAATGGGTTTAAAATGGATTTGAAAAGGCAACTGGTAAGATTTACCACAGCACAAGTCTTGTGAACAACCTCCATTGTCCATATGTTCATTATACTGTACACTACACAGTAAGTCAGTACCTCTCCAATCCTTATCTACTGCTTCCGGGACCAAGGCCTACTTTTATACCTCCCACTCCTCTATGTTTTTTAGAAAGTGGAAATCCTTCCAAAAATGCTCAATTGTTATCCAATTGGTCACAGTACGGTAACTCCTCTGACAACTCTACAGAGAAACACAAACTACATCAAATATTAAAATATAATTTTCTCTGAGCATGAATCTTTTCCAGGTGGTAACCAAGGATCTGATGAGCAGGGAATGTTATATTTACTGAAAGGAGAACATGGCTCTATGCTGGACTGCCCTGTCAAGTGTGAGTACCGTGCTGCAGGTGACAGACAGAGATGTTTACATTTAAGTGAGATCCAGGTACCTAACCTACAGTTCACTCTTTGATACAGGTCTGTATACCTGAGATCAGATACTATTTAAAATTGTTCAAATACTGTTTGCTCAGTCTAACCTAACTAGAGTGCCAGATAGGTGGGGTTTACAGTTTGAACTATCCAATTGGTCCATTAATTGGTCCATTAAGCCAAGCAAGCTCTGAATGGATGGTGGTATATATTCTCAACACTAGAGTGAATCATGCTGCCTTCTATATCTACATGTGGCTATTGATTCTGTAGCTTGCCAATGTGGGATCAAGATGGACAGAGCAAAAATGTAAGACTATCATCAATGACTAATTACAAATGGGCATTTGTAACATTTCCTGAACAAAACAACTTTTCAAAGGCTGGTTCGTTTTCAAAGGCTGGTGTCGTAAAACATTCTGTGAATGGAGCAGGTACATGTTGGAATTTCCAAAAACATGTGTCCACTGTGTGCGCATTTCACCATTGTGATGGACTGAAAGGGTGGGTGTGTGAAGGCCGTTCTATTCCTGCTCGTTGGCGACATCTGCTGGCCAGAAGAGAGGTAGACCTGGAAGGGTAAGAGCCTAATGACACACACCAGAATAAAGCTTAGCTTGGAGGTTGGGTGGTGTTATTATTTTTTACCTGGCTTTAGCCAGATCTGTTTTTGGTCTGGAGCAGCAAGAGCTGACATACAAAGCCCTCCAACGCTGGGAGGGATCTCGAACCCAACTGGACAGGAACCTACCGGATGTTATTTGGCCCTAGACCTGACCCCAGTAAGATTAAGCCTGTTGGATTTCTGTTTTCTTTTGTTGGATATGCCGGTAAACAGCTTAGCTGTCCGGTAGCAGAGGGACCGGAAGACCCGTGTAGAAAGGCTCAAAGAAGAGCTAGGTTTTGGTTTTATTGTTTTCCGGCGCTATGGCGTTTTCCAGGAGAAAGGTCAAAATTGGTCTACGCTTGTGTTACTTCACACTCTAGTCACTTGCTGGCCAGCCCCCCACCGCTACACCGTGTTCAATTCAGAGAGGACCTTCGTCTCCCCATTGAGCTGCAGCATAGTCTAGCTGTAGAGGCTGAGACAAGCCCAAATAAAAGTACGGAATGAAAGAGGTGTGTGTGTCCAGGCATCAACGTATGTCAGAATGGAGGAATGATAAACATAAAAAGCCAAACAGCAAGCATTGCCAACCCTAGCATCCCCTCCTCCCTGTCCTGTAGGTGATTGTTGCAGCCTGTGAGACTCTGAAGTCTTCCCTGGACGCCCTCTCTGGTTCCCCCCCACCACCGCCCACCTCCTGCTACACACCCTCACCATCCCCTCTGACCTGCCCTCTGATGCTTAACCACCCCAGCTCCAGCCAATCCCATTCTGACAGGAGAGACTAAAGAGAAAGACCGATGGCCCATGATGTAGTAAGTAGACAAAGGGAAGCGTCTTAATTCAGATGCAAGAGCTGCATGTTGGGTCCCAAGGAACCTGATTTTGCCACTCCAGTTGTTTCATATCAGTGCTGATGAAGAGACGGAAGCAAGGAGAGGACACCATTTAAGATTGAGATACACCCTTCATATCAGATTGAAGAAGTGTGAAAATATAACTCTGTTTTATATAACTCAGTAGAAATATGTTTTAATTGTATACTGATGACGACACACTGCAAACCAGCTAAATCAGACAGGGTAATATGAGGGTAAATAGGGTCCATAATAAATAAATATTATTATTATTGAAAAGGAACCATATAGTATAAACATGACTATAGAACCATATAGTATAAACATGACTATAGAGGGAACCATATAGTATATACATGACTATAGAGGGAACCATATAGTATATACATGACTAGAGAGGGAACCATATAGTATAAACATGACTATAGAACCATATAGTATAAACATGACTATAGAGGGAACCAAATGTCACATAACCTTGCTGTAAGGACATGATTGCTTAACAAATAGCATGCAGATGACAGAACAACCCAAAAAAAGGCAACTGATTAAACATTGTTGAACGCCAAGTCATACAATACTTAGACATCACTTTGCGTTTATTCGTTTGTCAAATACAAAGTCGTTGGATCCTCAGAGGAGCAGAGTTTCACATTACATCTGAAGCTACAGTACTGTTTTCAGGGTTCAGCGTTTCTTGGGCTTGGTTTGTCTGGGGCTAGGCTCAGGCTTCTGACTCACTGGTTTGGGTTCAGGGCTGGACACCTTTGACTTGGGAGACGCTGCCACAGACTGCTTGCTCACTGCAATGCAAATTGTATGGATGAGTGTCCAAAACACAAATTCAACAGTTTTGACCTATCACTGAAGGGGTGTTACAGTGATGACCTATCAATGAGGTGTTTTACGCTGTTGACCTATCACAGAGGTGTGTTGACCTATCACAGAGGTGTTATATTGTTGACCTATCACAGAGGTGTGTTAGGGTGTTGACCTATCACAGAGGTGTGTTACGGTGTTGACCTATCACAGAGGTGTGTTACGGTGTTGACCTATCACAGAGGTGTGTTACGGTGTTGACCTATCACAGAGGTGTGTTACGGTGTTGACCTATCACAGAGGTGTGTTACGGTGTTGACCTATCACAGAGGAGTGTTACGGTGTTGACCTACCTTTGGCCTCCAGACTGGGCCTACCCTGTAGCTGTCTCTCCAGATCTTGGATCTTCTCCAGCGCAGCCTGGAGGGCCTCCTCTGCCTTTAGGGCCCGCTCCTCTGCTCGCTGGACACGAGCCTCAACCCCACTGATAGACAGAGAGACAGGTACAGACAGACAGGCAGGTACAGACAGACAGAGACAAACAGGCACACAAAATCAAAAAAGCACACAGGCAAGATGGCCCTTGTCGGACAGAAAAATAAAGTGAAGCACTTTAGATAGTGTGGCCGCTCATGAATGACAAATAACTTACAGTAACTCGTGCTGCAGAACCCCTACTGTGGCCAGGGCATCAAAGGCTCTCTGACCGTTAGGTGTGTGTGGACGGGCAACCATGTCTTCAGTCTGCCGAGGGCCAAACAAAGAAGATTTGGACATTGGATCTGAATGTCTGTCTTTCTACAACAATGTTTTCATAATGAAATTATATACTGGTAAAACACACAGCACCATGTACTGACCCCATCCAGCTGAATAGTATCCTCCCCCAGGGTTCGCTCAATGATGTTACCATCATGGCCTATCAGCTTCATAATAGAGCCGGCCAGTGAGCACTCCAAGGCCTCTTCTGGGTACTCTGCCTCCACCTACAGGTCAAAAATAGGTATTGCAGAACAATTCCAAAACTGCAGTCGATGAGACATCCAACCTCTGGCTCTCTGAACAATATTAAATCGTGAGTGAAAATATGTGATGGGTGAAGTTGCTAATAGAACTAGGGTCCGTTTAGCATTTCCCCATTAATGGTAAAGATTAGGATTGGGGGATGGGAAGCTCATTCTAGATCTCACCCCAGAGCTGTATAAAAACAAGTCACTTGCAAGTCAAATCAAATGTTATTTGTCACATAGCCAAATATAACAGGTGTAGACCTTAACGTGAAATGCTTACTTACAAGCCCTTAACCAACAATGCAGTTCAAGAAGTAAAGTTAAGAAAATATTTACTAAATAAACTAAAGTAAAAAAATAAAATAAAAAGTAACAATAACGAGGCTATATACAGGGGGTACCGGTACCAAGTCAGGTAATTTCAATGATTTGGATTAGGAGTCCTTGTTGAACACCTCTCAGGTACTGGAATAGGACATGGGCAGTTTTGTTTCAAAATGTGTTTTAGTAGTATTCTTTGGTGTAGCTACTGCAGGTATAAGCTCACCATGTGTACGACCTCAATGAATTCCATTGGACTCTTCTTGTTCGGCTCCTCTTCTTCATCCAAAGCTTCTAGTGGAACAACTGCCGGTAGGTTCATCTGAGGAAAGCAGGTGATGTAATTATAAACTCAGCAATAAAATAAACTGCCTTTTTCAGGACCCGGTCTTTCAAAGATAATTTGTTAAAATCCAAATAACTTCACAGATCTTCACTGTGAAGGGTTTATACACTGTTTCCCATGCTTGTTCAATGAAACATAAACAATGTATGAACATGCACCTGTGGAACGGTCGTTAAGACACTAACAGCTTACAGACCGTAGGCAATTAAGGTCACAGTTCTGAAAACTTAGGACACTAAAAGAGGCCTTTCTACTGACACTGAAAAACACCAAAAGAAAGATGCCCAGGGTCCCTGTTCATCTGCGTGAATGTGCCTTACAGGCTGACTACATCGCTCGCGTCGCGTGCATGATCGTTGCAAAATAAATTTTGAAATCTATATTATTAAATTATTGCACCCACACTGTTTGCTCGCGCCAACGAGCGTCTGCGTTGCCAAGGGCAAAAATAGAAGTCAGTTCTATTTCTGACGCAGATCGTGCTGCAAGTCCTGCCTCTCCCATCTCCTCATTGGTTTATAGAAGCAGGTACTCACGTGGCATCTCCTCATTGGTTTATAGAAGCAGGTACTCACGTGGCATCTCCTCATTGGTTATACCCACGTGGGTGACTGAAGACAAACGAGGTCAGTGGCGGTAATACACCTAATTTATGAAAGTTGCCAATCGCAATATAAAGTCAAGAGAAGAAAAAGCCTGGAAGGAAGAGAGATGACTAGAAACGATTCGGTTGACTGTTTTATGTGTGGATTAATTGGTGGAGTAGAAGTCCTTGTGCATTTCAGGTAAAATAATAACTCAATGTTTGTATCCCAGGACAAATTAGCTAGCAATTGCAAGCTACCTAGCTAAATTGCCATAAATGTTTCATGCTTTTCAACCTGTCCCCAAATTAATATAATTGGTTTGTTTAGATTTTTTAACCTGCGTGTCGTGATCGCGTTTGGTGTGGGGGGACAAAATACATTTATGCACGATGGCGCACGCACGCAGCCAGTTTGGGTTCTGTCTCTTAGGCATGCTGCAAGGAGACATGAGGACTGCAAATGTGTCCAGGGCAATAAATTGCAATGTCCGTACTGTGAGACGACAGCTGATCGTCCTCGCAGTGGCAGACAACGTGTAACAACACCTGCACAGGATCGGTACATCCGAACATCACACCTGCGGGACAGGTACAGGATGGCAACAACAACTGCCCGAGTTACACCAGGAACGCACAATCCCTCCATCAGTGCTCAGAATGTCCGCAATAGGCTGAGAGAGGCTGGACTGAGGGCTTGTAAGCCTGTTGTAAGGCAGGTCCTCACCAGACATCACCGGCAACAACGTCGCCTATGGGCACAAACCAGACAGGACTGGCAAAAAGTGCTCTTACTGACAAGTCGTGGTTTTCTCTCACCAGGGGTGATGGTCGGATTTGCGTTTATCGTCAAAGGAATGAGCATTACACCGAGGCCTGGAGCAGGATCAATTTGGAGGTGGAGGGTCCATCATGGTCTGGGGCGGTGTGTCACAGCATCATCGGACTGAGCTTGTGGTCATTGCAGGCAATTTCAACGCTGTGCGTTACAGGGAAGACCTCCTCCTCCCTCATGTGGTACCCTTCCTGCAGGCTCATCCTGACATGACCCTCCAGCATATGACCATGCCACCAGCCATACTGCTCGTTCTGTGAGTGATTTCCTGCAAGACAGGAATGTCAGTGTTCTGCCATGGCCAGCGAAGAGCCCAGATCTCAATCCCATTGAGCACGTCTAGGACGTGTTGGATCGGAGGGTGAGGGCTAGGGCCATTCCCCCCAGAAATGTCCGGGAACTTGCAGGTGCCTTGGTGGAAGAGTGGGGTAACATCTCACAGCAAGAACTGGCAAATCTGGTGCAGTCCAATGAGGAGGAGATGCACTGCAGTACTTAATGCAGCTGGTTACTTTTGATTTTGACCCCCCCCCCTTTGTTCAGGGACACATTATTCCATTTCTGTTAGTCACATGTCTGTGGAACTTGTTCAGTTTGTCTCAGTTGTTGAATCTTGTTATGTTCATACACATTTTTACACTTGTTAAGTTTGCTGAAAATAAACGCAGTTGACAGTAAGAAGACGTTTCTTTTTTTGCTGAGTTTATATCACATAAACAAAGCTCTTGACTTTTTAAAAATGTTTAAAATTACATCAAAACAGCCATCAAGCTAGTTGAATCAACGTTGTTTCCACGTCATTTCACCAACAACAATTTAGGCTATATTTTTCCTACTGATGTTCACAAATGAAAACGGAAAACTGATTGGGTTTCAAAGAAGTCATCAACATGAAGGAATTTGGGATTATTATTTTTTTACCCAACTTTTTACCTCCATCTATATATTTAACCTACAATGATATGGCAAAAAAATTCATTCACTTTGAATTTACGTTAGTTGACATCTCAATCAAATGTAAATCAAAACTAAACATTAAACTGATGTCAGTGCCCAGTGGGATGGTATTCACACATCAGGTGGCTAACTGCAAGGTAGCGAGGGATCACAGTAAAGGATTATGACAGGCTCACCAGAGATTCCATGCTGGGCATCGCAGAGGGAAGGAGTTCCGTGAAAGAACGATGGACCAAATTCAGTGTGACGAGCAGCTCCACGGGACTGCCCTTCTTGTCGGACAGCAGGATCCGACAGGACTCCATCCACTCGCCACATTCCCTCTGAGCAGCGTGAACGCGCGCACACACACACAAACACATATACACGCATGCACACACAAGCACAAACACACAAGCTTAGCATTCACATCCTTGAGTGCAAAACAATGAGAATGTTAGCAGGCTCTACACAGCAAGCCTTTGTGTGGGTCAGTGAGTACCTGCAGTTTACTGAGCTCAGAAAGCTCATTCTCTGAGTCATCCCGAGCCATGCTCCTCTGAATCTCCTCCTCCACAATGGCCCGACAAGAGCTGCACAGAGAGAGAGAAAAAAAAGCTCTGAGTTAGTGTGAACCATCTTCTTACACCCGAAATCCACATGATCCACTCATCGGTATGCTTACAAAATTTACGATCCAGTGTGGCTCAGTTGGTAGAGCATGGCGCTTGCAATGTCAGAATTGTGAGTTCGATTCCCTCTGGGGCCACCCACACGAAAATGTATGCACGCACTACTGTAAGTCGGAAAAAAGCTTCTGATAAATGGCATTGAGGAGTATACCACCTCAGTCATCGGCTTCATCAATAAGTGCATCGACGACGTCGTCCCCACAGTGACCGTATGTACATACAGTGGGGCAAAAAAGTATTTAGTCAGACACCAATTGTGCAAGTTCTCCCACTTAATTTTCATCATAGGTACACTTCAACTATGACAGACAAAATGAGAAGAAAAAAAATCCAGAAAATCACATTGTAGGATTTTTGATGAATTTATTTGCAAATTATGGTGGAAAATAAGTATTTGGTCACCTACAAACAAGCAAGATTTCTGGCTCTCACACTCCACTCGTTACCTGTATTAATGGCACCTGTTTGAACTTGTTATCAGTATAAAAGACACCTGTCCACAACCTCAAACAGTCACACTCCAAACTCCACTATGGCCAAGACCAAAGAGCTGTCAAAGGACACCAGAAACAAAATTGTAGACCTGCACCAGGCTGGGAAGACTGAATCTGCAATAGGTAAGCAGCTTGGTTTGAAGAAATCAACTGTGGGAGCAATTATTATGAAATGGAAGACATACAATACCACTGATAATCTCCCTCGATCTGGGGCTCCACGCAAGATCTCACCCCGCTATGCCCTATTACGGACTACAAAGGGAAACCCAGGCGAGAGCCTACCAGATGAGCTAAATGCCTTTTATGCTCGCTTCAAGGCAAGCAACACTGAAGCATGCACGAGAGCACCAGCTGTTCTGGATGACTGTGTGATAACGCTCTCGGTAGCCGATGTGAGCAAGACCTTTAAACAGGTCAACATTCACAAAGCCGCGGGCCAGATGGATTACCAGGACGTGTCCTCAAAGCATGTCCGGACCAACTGGCAAGTGTCTTCGCTGACATTTTCAACCTCTCCCTGACCGAGTCTGTAATACCTGAATGTTTCAAGCAGACCACCATAGTCCCTGTGCCCAAGGAAGCGAAGGTAACCTGCCTAAATGATTACCGCCCCGTAGCACTCACGTCAGTAGCCATGAAGTACTTTGAAAGGCTGGTCATGGCTCACCTCAACAGCATCCTCCCGGATACCCTAGACCCACTCCAATTCGCATACCGCCCCAACAGATCCACAGATATCGCACTCAACACTTCCCTTTCCCACCTGTACAAAAGGAACACGTGAAAAAAAAAAAAAACCTTCAACACCATAGTGCCCACAAAGCTCATCACTAAGCTAAGGACCCTGAGACTAAACACTTCCCTCTGCAACTGGATCCTGGACTTCCTGACGGGCCGCCCCCAGTTGGTAAGGGTAGGCAATAACACGTCTGCCACGCTGATCTTCAAAACTGGGGACCCTCAGTGGTGTGTACTTAGTCCCCTCCTGTATTCCCTGTTCACCCACGACTGCGTGGCCAAACACGACTCCAACGCCATCATTAAGTTTGCTGACGACACAACAGTGGTAGGCCTGATCACCAACAATGAGGAGACGGCCTATAGGAAGGAGGTCAAAGAACTGTTAGTGTGGTGCCAGGACAACAACCTCTCCCTCAATGTGAGCAAGACAAGCTGATTGTGGACTACAGGAAAAGGCAGGCCGAACAGGCCTCCATTATCATCAACGGGGCTGTTGTGGAACGGGTCCAGATGTTCAAGTTTCTTGGTGTCCAAATCACCAATGAACTATCATTGTCCAAACACACCAAGACAGTTGTGAAGAGGGCACGACAAAACCTTTTCCCCCTCAGCAGACGGAAAAGATTTGGCATGGATCCTCAGATTCTCAAAATGTTCTACAGCTACACCATCGAGAGCATCCTGATCGGTTGCATCACCGCCTGGTATGGCAACTGCTCAGCATCTGACGGTAAGGTGCTACAGGTGGTAGTGCATACGGCCCAGTACATCACTTGGGCCAAGCTTCTTGCCACCCAGGACATATATAACAGGCGGTGTCAGACGAAAGCCCATAAAATTGTCAGAGACTCCAGTCATCCAAGTTAGACTGTTTTCCCTGCTACTGCACAGCAAGCGGTACCAGAGCGCAAAGTCTAGGACCAAAAGGCACCTTAACAGCTTCCACCCCCAAGCCATTAGACCGCTGAACAATTAAACAAATGGCCACCGGTACCCCCTCCATTTGTTTGTACACTGCTACGACTTGCTGTTTATTATCTAGGCAGTCACTTCACCCCTACCTACATGTACAAATTACCTCAACTAACCTGTACCCCCGCACAATGACTCGGTGCCAGTACCCCAGGATATAGCCTCGTTATTGTTGTGTTATTGTGTTACTTATTTTATTATTATTATTACTTAAAAAAAATTATTATTATTATTATTTTTTACTTTAGTTTAATTGGTAAATATTTTCTTAACTCTTCTTGAACTCCGCTGTTGGTTAAGGGCTTGTAAGTAAGCATTTCACAGTAAGGTCTACACTTATCCGGCGCATGTGACAAATAAAGATTGATTTGATATTTACCTGGTGATATATTTGGAGAAGTAGTCCAGTTTCTCTGAGAGGTTCTTGGCGTCTTCCTCTAGTTGCTCCAGGGAGACCTCCATGATGGCGGTGGTGTTGATCCCCGGCAGGGCGTCTTGCTCCTGGTCGTCACAGTGGTCTGGGACCATCTGGAGGAGCATGTCCACCATCCAGCGAGTCAGAGCCGTGTGGATGGAGTTCACCTGGAAACACAGGCCAGAGACAATACGTAGGGGCTGGAGGGGTACTCTACTCCTTTTATAGTGACCCTATTCCCTAACAGTAGTGCACTATATAGGGAATAGGGTGTCATTTGGGACGCATTAATATCTTCCCAGGTCTCTGGTCAAAACCAGTGCACTATAAAGGGAATAGAGTGCAATTTGGAATGCATCCATAAAATCAAACGTACACACATTCCAATAGCAGGTAAAGGAATTGCTATCCAGGGACAGCTATGCCCATCTCCAGTACCTCCTCACATAGCCTTCGGTTCTCACAGTCAAAGAAGTTGGCTTGGGTCAAGATGAACTCCCGGAGAGTATTGAAGACATCATTGATCTCGATCCTGGAATAGACACAAATTGTTTGACAAAAAAAAAAAAAGAAGCTTTGCAACAAACGGGTTCTGGTCAAAAGTAGTGTACTATACAGGGAATATTGTGCCATTTGGGACAAACATATAACGTACAAAGAGGAGCCAGGAGAACTCACTGGACGTGTGGTTTGTGCTTGACCCTCTCATTCTCAGGCTGGGTGCTGTGGACGTGCTTCAAGGACTCCTCCGCCAGCAACATCCAGCTACCCAGGGCCTTCTCCAGCTTCAGCCAATCACAGTGGGGCAGCCTCTCGGTGCGGCCAACAAGGGCCTTCAGTCGGGTGGCCCAGAATTCCATCACCCCGACCAGACTCATCAGTTGCTTGTGGATTCCTGAAAGGGCCACACAGACCCGTTGGTAAGGGATACATTCAGGTATGTATGGGATTATCAGGGTTCTTCAGTATGGACCAACATTTGTTGAATCAGGGGGGGTTCGTGATGGGATGAAAAAAAACCCTGCACACCCAGTACGTAGTTCTCCAGAATTCTACCTTCGGCTCCGGTTTCCTGGGATCTGCTGTATATTCCCTCCAGACTGCGTCCGTATCTCACACTCTCTCACCGCCATAGAAATACAATCTATAGAACATGCAGCCCAATTCTAATAAACTTTTCTGTGACGATGGGTCATTCCATTTCTAAGCTCACCACTCTCGCCGTTGATGCGCGTGCCCAGCTGCTTGTGGAGCTCCGACACGGCCAGGCCCAGCTCCCTCATGGCCTCCTGGCCCCTGGGGGGCTCGCCGTCTGGGGCCGGGTGTCTCCTGAAGAGCCGGAGGCCCACCTCCTCCCAGGCCTCCTGCAGCTGGCCCAGCATTTTGAGGGTCTCCTGGCAGGAGAGGAGGTCTTCGCCCCCGTAGCGCTCACACTGAATGGTCAACGCCTGAAGGATGGGGGAGAGGATGGAGATGTCAGTGGGACTGTCCGTTATACCTGACTCACAGCAGCAGCTCCCGAGTGGTGCAGAGGCTAAGGCACTGCATCTCAGTGCTAGAGGCGTCACTATAGACCCTGTTTCGCATCCTGGCTGTATCACAACCGGCCGTGATTTAGAGTCCCATAGGGCGGCGTACAATTGGCCTAGTGTGGTTCAGGTTTGAGTTTGGCCTGGGTAGGCAGTCAATGTAAATATCTGTTCTTAACTTTTTTTTAAATTTTTTTAATTTTATTTCACCTTTATTTAACCAGGTAGGCTAGTTGAGAACAAGTTCTCATTTACAACTGCGACCTGGCCAAGATAAAGCAAAGCAGTTCGACACACTCAACAACACAGTTACACGTGGAATAAACAAACATACAGTCAATAATACAGTAGAAAAAAAGTATACAGTGCCTTGCGAAAGTATTCGGCCCCCTTGAACTTTGCGACCTTTTGCCACATTTCAGGCTTCAAACATAAAGATAAAACTGTATTTTTTTGTGAAGAATCATCAACAAGTGGGACACAATCATGAAGTGGAACAACATTTATTGGATATTTCAAACTTTTTTAACAAATCAAAAACTGAAAAATTGGGCGTGCAAAAATATTCAGCCCCTTTACTTTCAGTGCAGCAAACTCTCTCCAGAAGTTCAGTGAGGATCTCTGAATGATCCAATGTTGACCTAAATGACTAATGATGATAAATACAATCCACCTGTGTGTAATCAAGTCTCCGTATAAATGCACCTGCACTGTGATAGTCTCAGAGGTCCGTTAAAAGCGCAGAGAGCATCATGAAGAACAAGGAACACACCAGGCAGGTCCGAGATACTGTTGTGAAGAAGTTTAAAGCCGGATTTGGATACCAAAAGATTTCCCAAGCTTTAAACATCCCAAGGAGCACTGTGCAAGCGATAATATTGAAATGGAAGGAGTATCAGACCACTGCAAATCTACCAAGACCTGGCCGTCCCTCTAAACGTTCAGCTCATACAAGGAGAAGACTGATCAGAGATGCAGCCAAGAGGCCCATGATCACTCTGGATGAACTGCAGAGATCTACAGCTGAGGTGGGAGACTCTGTCCATAGGACAACAATCAGTCGTATATTGCACAAATCTGGCCTTTATGGAAGAGTGGCAAGAAGAAAGCCATTTCTTAAAGATATCCATAAAAAGTGTTGTTTAAAGTTTGCCACAAGCCACCTGGGAGACACACCAAACATGTGGAAGAAGGTGCTCTGGTCAGATGAAACCAAAATTGAACTTTTTGGCAACAATGCAAAACGTTATGTTTGGCGTAAAAGCAACACAGCTGAACACACCATCCCCACTGTCAAACATGGTGGTGGCAGCATCATGGTTTGGGCCTGCTTTTCTTCAGCAGGGACAGGGAAGATGGTTAAAATTGATGGGAAGATGGATGGAGCCAAATACAGGACCATTCTGGAAGAAAACCTGATGGAGTCTGCAAAAGACCTGAGACTGGGACGGAGATTTGTTTTCCAACAAGACAATGATCCAAAACATAAAGCAAAATCTACAATGGAATGGTTCAAAAATAAACATATCCAGGTGTTAGAATGGCCAAGTCAAAGTCCAGACCTGAATCCAATCGAGAATCTGTGGAAAGAACTGAAAACTGCTGTTCACAAATGCTCTCCATCCAACCTCACTGAGCTCGAGCTGTTTTGCAAGGAGGAATGGGAAAAAATTTCAGTCTCTCGATGTGCAAAACTGATAGAGACATAACCCAAGCGACTTACAGCTGTAATCGCAGCAAAAGGTGGCGCTACAAAGTATTAACTTAAGGGGGCTGAATAATTTTGCACGCCCAATTTTTCAGTTTTTGATTTGTTAAAAAAGTTTGAAATATCCAATAAATGTCGTTCCACTTCATGATTGTGTTCCACTTGTTGTTGATTCTTCACAAAAACATACAGTTTTATATCTTTATGTTGAAGCCTGAAATGTGGCAAAAGGTCGCAAAGTTCAAGGGGGCCGAATACTTTCGCAAGGCACTGTATATACAGTGTGTGCAAATGAGGTAAGATAAGGCAATAAATAGGTGAGGCAATAAATAGACCATGGAGGCGAAGTAATTACAATAAAGCAATTAAACACTGGAATGGTAGATGTGCAGAAGATGAATGTACAAGTAGAGATACTGGGGTGCAAAGGAGCAAGCTAAATAAATAAATTAATACAGTATGGGGATGAGGTAGTTGGACAGGCTATTTACAGATGGGCTATGTACAGGTGCAGTGATCTGTGAGCTGCTCTGACAGCTGGTGCTTAAAGCTAGTGAGGGAGATATGAGTCTCGAGCTTCAGCGATTTTTGTAGTTCGTTCTAGTCATTGGCAGCAAAGAACTGGAAGGAGAGGCGGTCAACGTAGGTATTGGCTTTGGGGGTGACCAGTGAGATATACCTGGTGGAGCGCATGCTACGGGTGGGTGCTGCTATGGTGACCAGTGAGCTGAGATAAGGAGGGGCTTTACCTAGCAAAGACTTGTAGATGACCTGGAGCCAGTGGGTTTGGCGACGAGTATGAAGCGAGGGCCAGCCAAAAGAGCGTACAGGTTGCAGTGGTGGGTAGTATATGGGACTTTGGTGACAAAACAGATGGCACTGTGATAGACTGCATCCAATTTGTTGAGTAAAGTGTTGGAGGCTATTCTGTAAATGACATCGCCGAAGTCGAGGATCAGTAGGATGGTCAGGTTTACGAGGGTGTTTGACGCATGAGTGAAGGATGCTTTGTTGCAAGAGCGACATCATTGATGTATACAGAGAAGAGAGTCGGCCCGAGAATAGAACCCTGTGGCACCCCCATAGAGACTGCAAGAGGTCCGTATAACAGGCCCTCCGATTTGACACACTGAACTCTGTCTGAGAAGTAGTTGGTGAACCAGGCAAGAAAATCATTTGAGAAACCAAGGCTGTTGAATCTGCCAATAAGAATGTGGTGATTGACAGAGTCAAAAGCCTTGGCCAGGTCGATGAATACGGCTGCACAGTAATGTCTCTTATCAATGGTGGTTATGATATCATTTAGGACCTTGAGCGTGGCTGAGGTGCACCCATGACCAGCTCGGAAACCAGATTACATAGCGGAGAAGGTACGGTGGGATTCGAAATTGTCGGTAATCTGTTTGTTAACTTGGTTTTCGAAGACCTTAGAAAGGCAGGGTAGGATAGATATAGGTCTGTAGCAGTTTGGATCTAGAGTGTCTCCCCCATTGAAGAGGGGGATGACCGCGGCAGCTTTGCAATCTTTGAGAATCTCAGACGATATGAAAGAGAGGTTGAACAGGCTAGTAATAGGGGTTGCAACAATTATGGCAGATAATTTTACAAAGAGAGGGTCCAGATTGTCTAGCCGGCTGATTTGTAGGGGTCCAGGTTTTGCAGTTCTTTAAGAACATCAGCTATCTGGATTTGGGCGAAGGAGAAATGGGGGAGGCTTGGGCAAGTTGCTGTGGGGGGTGCAGGGCTATTGACCGGGCTAGAGTTAGCCAGGTGGAAAGCATGGCCAGCCGTAGAAAAATGCTTATTGAAATTCTCAATTATAGTGGATTGGTGGCGGATCAATTATAGTGGATTGGTGGTGGATCGGTGGTGACAGTGTTTCCAAGCCTCAGTGAAGTGGGCAGCTTGGAGGAGGTGTTCTTATTCTCCATGGACTTTACAGTGTCCCAGAACTTTTTTGAGTTTGTGCTACAGGATGCAAAATTCTGCTTGAAAAAGCTAGCCTTAGCTTTCCTAACTGCCTGTATATTGGTTCCTAACTTCTCCGAAAAGTTGCATATCACGGGGGCTATTCGATGCTAATGCAGAACGCCACAGGATGTTTTTGTGCTGGTCAAGGGCAGTCAGGTCTGGAGATAACCAAGGGCTATATCTGTTCCTGGTTCTACACTTTTTTAAAGGGGCATGGTTGTTTAATATGGTGAGGAAGGCACTTTTAAAGAATAACCAGGCATCCTCTACGGACGGGATGAGGTCAATATCCTTCCAGGATACCCAGGCCAGGTCGATTAGAAAGGCCTGCAAGCTGAAGTGTTTTAGGGAGCGTTTGACAGTGATGAGGGGTGGTCATTTGACCGCAGACCCGTTACAGTTGCAGGCAATGCGGCAGGGATTGCTGAGATCTTGGTTGAAGACAGCAGAGGTGTATTTGGAGGGCAAGTTGGCTAGGATGATATCAATGAGGGTGCCCATGTTTACGGATTTGGGGTTGTACCTGGTGGGTTCATTGATAATTTGTGTGAGATTGAGGGCATCAAGCTTAGATTGTAGGATGGCCGAGGTGTTAAGCATGTCCCAGTTTAGGTCACCTAGCAGCACAAGCTCTGAAGATAGATGGGGGGCAATCAATTCACATATGGTGTCCAGGGCACAGCTGGGGGCAGAGGGTGGTCTAAAGCAAGCTACAACGGTGAGAGACTTTCTGGTTTCTGGAAAGGTGGATTTTTAAAAGTATAAAAATGTTAGATTGCAACACCGCCCCCTTTGGCAGTCCTATCTTGTCGGAAAATGTTATAGTTAGGGATGGAAATTTCAGGGTTTTTGGTGGTCTTCCTAAGCCAGGATTCAAAGGCTATAAGAACTGGACGTCTAGTATGTTTGAAACAGAGAGTAAAAGGGGTAGGTTTCTGGGCGCAATAAAATAGATTCAAGGCATAATGTACAGACAAAGGTATGGTAGGATGTGGATTCAGTGGAGGTAAACCTATGCATTGTGATCACAGGAGTCCAGTGAGTAGTAAGGCTGGCTGGAGACACGGCGATTCAGTCAGCTAGTTGGCCGGGGCTAGCAAACTAGCCCCGGCCAGGACATCGCAACGGAGGAAGTCTGTTATAGCCTCCTCGTGCGGAGACTCCTCGTCAGTTGTGATGGATTAGTAGGGTTCAGTGTGGTAAAGGGGTCCAGTTCCATGTGGTAAAGGGGTCCAGACCAATTGGCAAAATAGGTATAGTGGCCAAAGAAATTCAGCTAACGGTCCGATTTGCTCTAGACCGCTAGCGGGCCGCGGAAAGCAGGCTAGCAGATGGGTATTCAGGGGACGTCGCAACGGAGGGGCCAGTTTAATAACCTCCTGGGGCAGATTATGTCAGTACTTCTTTCGTGAAGGATCGGCGGGGCTTCGTACCGGCAGTAAAAGGGGTTCAGGTATATGTATTGTAGCCCAGGAATGGCTGATGGACCTCTTCAGTTAGCCGGGAGATGGGCTTAGCATGGGCTAGCTTCAGGCTAATTGGTGATTGCTTCGGGACAGAGACATTAGCCAGGAGTAGCCACTAGGATTGCAGCTAGCTAGCTGCGATGATCCAGGTGAAAAGGTTCAGAGCTTGCGGTGGGAAAACCGGGGATATGGAGAGAAAAATAGGTCCGGTATGCTCTGGTTTGAATCGTGTTGTGCAAACAGGCGAGAGTTTTCCGAGCTAAAGGATAGCTGATGACCGCTAGCAGTGGTTAGCTGACTACTAGCTAGTAGCTAGTTAGCTGGCTAGCTTCTGTTGGGGGTTCCGATTCAGAAGTGAAGGGAAAAACACTTTCGAAAAAAGCAGATCCATACCACATTGGGTGAGGCGGGTTGCAAGAGAGTATTTTGAAGTTAAGGTTTAGAAAAATATGCAAAGAAAAAATATATAAAAGATATATATACACATGCGACACGACAAAGACATCTGACTGCTACACCATCTGGGATTAAGAAGAACTGATTTGCTTAGTTTAATAAAGGTTCAATAAAATAAACAGGCCAGCTCAGTACAGCTAAGCTTGGCTCAGCACGGTTTCACTCAGTAGTGTGAAAAGGGTATTACAGTGGTGCTACACTGGTGACATACAGTTGAGCAGTATTCTTCTTTCCTGGTCCTGAGGACTCACAGAGTGTGCAGGGTTTTGTTCCAGTCTAGTACTAAAATATATCCAGTGATACACATATGAAAGCGTTAAAAACCTCAACATTAAAACAGGAACAGAAGAACAATTCTTACATTGGACCACTGTTTCAAATCTGAATAAAGCTGTTCTTCTGAAACTTTCTCAAATTTCGGATCCGGGCTCCTACAAAACAAACAAACATCACAATGATATGAAGACAAAACAATGACAACTGCTCTCGTGACAGGCTGACAGTCATTTCTATGAGTAGGTGCCAGTGGGCATGTCTACGCTACCTGATGTTGGTGCCAACAAACGTGTGCCATTTGACGATGTCAGCTTGTATGCTACTTATCCCCTCACAGTGACCGTGCTCAGCCTCTCTCAGACTCTGCACAAAGGACGTCAGCTGCTCCTTCCACTGCTCTGTCAGCTGCATGATATGGTTCAGGTCTTCTGTGTCCTACGAGATATAAGGTTTATGTTTCATTATTATTTTCATCAGTATGAAGTTGTTTTATTCCAATTCAGTCAATTTGTCATATGAGGGACGAGACCAGGACAACATAGAAAAATAGAATACCGTATCAATAATAGATGATTTCAGAAAAGCAGGAATTCCCATCTACGGTGAATGGCCTATGACAGTGTGGAGTTTACCTTGGAGGTCAGGAAGAGTGTAAAGTGCTCAGCAGTCTTGGTCCAGGTCTGCTCACTGACGTGAAGCCTGCTGGCCAGCTGGAGGTTGTTCAACTTGATCACCTGGGAGGAAACAAATCAATATCAACAACTCTGATATATAGGGTTGTATTCATAACGGTACTTCGTAGCAAAATATTTTGCAACGGAAAACTAAAATGTCCTGGTAGCTCCTCCCTGTTTCTTCCGTTTGGTGCCAAAAGAATAAACCCCAGTTAACACTAGGATCAGGACGAGAGAAGTCTGCGGTTCTGCTCCCTTCTCTCCTCGTCTTCACTTTGAAATCTACAATACCAGTCAAAAGTATGGACACACCTACTCATTCAAGAGTTTTTCTTTATTTTAACTATTTTCTATATTGTAGAATAACAGTGAAGACATCAAAACTATAAAATAACACATATGGAATCATGTAGTAACCAAAAAAAGTGTTAAACAAATCAAAATATATTTTAGATTTTAAATTCTACACAGTAGCCACCCTTTGCCTTGATGACAGCTTTGCACACTCCTGGCATTGTCTCGACCAGCTGCATGAGGTAGTCACCTGGAATGCATTTCAATTAACAGGTGTGCCTTCTTAAAAGTTAATTTTGGGAATTGATTTCCTTCTTAATGTTTGAGCCAATCAGTTGTATTGTGACAAGGTAGGGTGGTATACAGAAGATAGCCCTATTTGGTAAAATACCAAGTACATATTATGGCAAGAACAGTTCAAATAAGCAAAGAGAAACGACAGTCCATCATTACTTTAACTTCTTGACGCTACCCATCCCTTAAGAGGGATAATTGTCATCAGCAACTGCTGAATAGCATAGCGCCACAGTCAAATAATATGACAAAAAATATTAATATTCATGAAATCACAAGTGCAATATTGCAAAACACAGTTTAGCCTTTTGTTAATCCATCTGTCGTCTCAGATTTTGAAATTATGCTTTACAGCGAAAGCAATCCAAGCATTTGTGTAAGTTTATCGATCGCATGACAAAACGTTAAGTACACTTAGCATCAGGTACTTTGGTCACGAAAATCAGAAAAGCAATCAAATGAATCGTTTACCTTTGATGATCTTCGGATGTTTTCACTCACGAGACTCCCAGTTACACAACAAATGTTCCTTTTGTTCCATAAAGATTATTTTTATATCCAAAATACCTCCGTTTGTTTGTCACGTTATGTTCAGAAATCCACAGGAAAGAGCGGTCACGACAACGCAGACGAAAATTCCACATAATATCCATAATGTCCACAGAAACATGTCAAACGTTTTTTATAATCAATCCTCAGGTTGTTTTTAAAATATATATATTCGATAATATATCAACTGGGAGTGTAGGTTTTTCAATAAGACAGGGAGAAACAATGGCCGCAAAACTCACTCAGATCCCCCACCTATCCACTTACGCAATGTGATCTTTCTTGCTCATTTTTCAAAACAAAGCCTGAAACTATGTCTAAAGACTGTTGACACCTTAGGGAAGCCATAGAAAAAGGAATCTGGTTGATATCCCTTTAAATTGAGGATAGGCATGCATAGGAACAGAGAGGTTTCAAAATAAGAGGCATTTCCTGATTGGATTTTCCTCAGGTTTTCGCCTGCAATATCAGTTATGTTATACTCACAGACAATATTTTGACAGTTTTGGAAACTTTAGAGTGTTTTGTATCATAATCTGACAATTATATGCATATTCTAGTTTCTGGGGCTGAGAAATAGGCCGTTTCAAATGGGTACGTTTTTTTGCCAAAAACGAAAATACTGCCCCCTACACGCAAAAGGTTAAGACACGAAGGTCAGTCAATGCGGAACATTTCAAGAACTTTGAAAGTTTCTTCAAGCGCTATGAAGAAACTGGCTCTCATGAGGACCGCCACAGGAAAGGCAGACCCTGAGTTACCTCTGCTGCAGAGGATAAGTTCATTAGAGCTCAGATTGCAGCACATATAAATGCTTCACAGAGTTCAAGTAACAGACACATCTCAGCATCAACTGTTCAGAGGAGATTGCGCCAATCAGGTCCTTCATGGTCAAATTGCTGCAAAGAAACCACTACTAAAGGACACTAATAAAAAGAAGAGACTTGATTGGGCCAAGAAACACGAGCAATGGACATTAGACAGGTGGAAATCTGTCCTTTGGTCTGATCAGTCCAAATATGAGATGTTTGGTTCCAAACGCCGTGTTTTTGTGATGAACTCCGCAAGTGTGGTTCCCACTGTGAAGCATGGAGGAGGAGGTGTGATGGTGCTTTACTGGGGACACTGTCAGTGATTTATTTAGAATTCAAGGCACACTTAACCAGCAAGGCTACCACAGCATTCTGCAGCAATACGCCATACCATCTGGTTAGTGGGACTATCATTTTTTTTTCAACAGGACAATGACCCAAAACACACCTCCAGGCTGTGTAAGGGCTATTTGACCAAGAAGGAGAGTGATGGTGCTGCATCAGATGACCTGGCCTCCACAATCACCCGACCTCAACCCAATTGAGATGGTTGGGGATGAGATGGACCGCGTAGTGAAGGAAAAGCAGCCAACAAGTGCTCAGCATATGTGGGAACTCCTACAAGACTGTTGGAAAAGCATTCCTCATGAAGCTGGTTGAGAGAATGCCAAGAGTATGCAAAGCTGTCATCAAGGCAAAGGGTGACTACTTTGAAGAATCTAAAATATATTTTGATTTGTTTAACACTTCTTTGGTTACTACATGATTCCATATGTGTTATTTCATAGTTTTGATGTCTTCACTATTATTCGAGTAAAGGAGTAGGTGTGTCCACTTTTTACTGGTACTGTATGTCCTAACATAGCTATGCATTCTATTGTATTTCAACATGTCCTAATGTTGCTAATGCTACAACAAGATGGCTGACAAGGACTGACGAACGGACAAACAGACAAGATAGATGGAAAGTTAGACCGAAAGACAGACAGAAATACTGACAGAAGGACAGCAGGCCGACAGACAAGACAAGACAAGACAGACCGACAGACCTTGAGTGACAAGTGGTAGGAACGGACCGGCGGACAGACTGACACAGACAGACGGACGGACGGACGGACAGACAGACAGACAGAGGAACAAAGAGAGAAGGACAGATGAACGGACGGGCGGACAGACAGACAGAGACCGACCTTGAGGGCCAGGTTGTAAGTGACTCTGCTCCACAGGTCCCTCTCATCCGTCAGTCTGGCCACCTGTCCCTCCAATCTCCTCCTCTGCATCTCATACAGGCCATGGTACTCTCCCACCACACTGAGGACACAGGTACATAGAGGTCATAGGTCATACATCCTAGTACAGTTTATAGTACAGTAGATAAGAGTTGTTCCTACTTGTTCATATTTAGCCATTTGTGTACATATTATCCCAGATTATTTTCAGAGATTTCATCTTTGCAAAGTTTGCACAATTTAGATAGGGGGTAGAAGGATAGGAGACATAAAGCATATTCAGATAGGGGATAGAAGACAAGGAGCAAAGCTTAAATCATTAAACTTAGTAAATAGTGTCCGTGTACAGTATGCACAGCAGCAGGTATGATGGCCAATCAGTCACTTACTCAGAGTTCTTCTGTGATTGTTCCAGAGCCTTGGCCAGCTCCTCCTGTGCTCTCTCAGCCTGCTTGGACACATACTCGTCATGCTCCCTCATCTTACACAGCTCTCTGAAGTGCACACGCACAAGAATACACAGACAAAAATCATATACATAGCTAAAGGGAAAAAAATCTTCTAAATGATGTACTGTATATATCAATATAGATTCTGTAATTGCAGACACCCCCCCCCCCACACACACACACACAGTCCCAGGCTCACGTGTTAAGCTTAGAGATGGAGCTCCTGAAGCAGATGATCTCCTCTGTGAGCCTGCGGTCCAGAGCTCTCTGGGCCAGTGTCTCTGTGTGGAGACCCTTCAGCTGCCTGGGGATACGGTCCAACAGAGCCACATACCTCTGTCTGGACCACAGGAGCACACAGGGAGGGACACAGTTAGACCTACACTGAGTATACCTTCCTAATATTGAGTTACACCCCCCCTTCCTTTTTGCACTCAGAACAGCCTCAATTCATCAGGGCATGGACTCTACAAGGTGTTGAAAGTGTTCCACAGGGATGTTGGCCCATGTTGACTCCAATGCTTCCCACAGGTTTGTGGTTGACCATTTAAAAAAAAACATTTAATTGAATTTAGTTACTATCTTGTCTCATCGCTACAACTCCCATACGGGCTCGGGAGAGAAGAGCCATGCGTCTTCCGAAACACAACCCAACCAAGGCGCGCATCCAACCCGGAAGCCAGCCACACCAATGTGTCGGAGGAAACACCGTGCACCTGGTGACCTTGGTTAGCGTGCACTGCGGCCCATTGGGCGCGATATGACAAGGATATCCCTACCGGCCAAACCCTCCCTAACCCGGATGACGCAAGGCCAATTGTGCGTCGCCCCATGGACCTCCCGGTCGCGGCCGGCTGCGACAGAGCCTGGGCTCGAACCCAGAGTCTCTGGTGGCACAGCTTAGACCAGTGTGCCACCCGGGAGGCTTCAAAATCCTTCTTTAATCTGTCTCCTCCCCTTCATCTACACTGATTGAAGTGGATTTAACAAGTGACCTCAATAAGGGATCATATCTTTCACCTGGATTCACCTGGTCAGTCTATGTCATGGAAAGAACAGGTGTTCTTAATGTTTTGTCCACTCATTGTATGAACTGGATCCTGGATCGCATTCATAAGGGCACACTGGAGAAAAAGGTTCATGGAGTCCCCTCCCCCCTGTACTTACCTGAGCTTAGCCAGGAGCTGTCCTCTCTCAGCACACTCCACACTGACCTGTCTGATCAGCTCATGGAACACTATGTTGTAGATGTTCTGTTCCACACGCACCAGCTCTAGAAGGCCTTGCATCTGGGTAGGGGGTCACAGAGATGATGTGTGTCTCAAATGGCACACTATTCACTACATAGGGTAATACTTTGACCCCGGACCCATAGGGCTCTGGTCAAAAGTATTACACTATAGGGAATAGGGTGCCATTTGGAACGCAAACGATATCATCAAACATATTTAGTGGACAAGGCACAGAGAAAAAAATGAGCTAAGATGGTTGGATTAAGTCAACGGTAATGTCCTGTCCAATCCAGTTCAGTTACATACATTATGTCACTTCAGGAAACTTACATATGTTACCTATGCCAATTCGGTCACACTTGATTTGAACTGTACGTCATTACAGTGTCATAATCTTGTCATAAACATGACAACAAATGTGATAAAATGTCAGAGACAGAAAGCTATAGAATAAACATGATACTGTTTGCATCCCAAATGGCACCCTATTCCCTATATAGTGCATTATTTATATGCCCTGGTCGAAAGTAGTGCACTACCTAGGCAATAGGGTGCTATTTGGGATTGACCCTGTGTCCTGGTTTACCTGTGACAGTCCAGTCAGTGCTCTGTACTCCTGGTTGACCCCTGCTCTGTCCAACATCTCATCCATCACCTTCATCAGCTGCACTGCCTCCAGCCGCCCACTGGGCCTCCTGAGGCATACACACACACAAACACACGTATACACACACACGTACAAACACACACACACACACACACAAACACACGCACACACACGTACAAACACACACGCACGTACAAACACACACACGTACAAACACACACACGTACAAACACACACACACACACACAAGTATACACACACACACGTACAAACAAACAAACACACACACTCACAAACACACACACGCACACACAAACACACACACAAAAACGCACACACACACGCACAGAAACACACACATAACAGTGGTCACCAACCCTGGTCGTGAGAGCTACAGTGTGTGTACAGATCAATAATCTGATCAGCTGAATTAGGTGTTAGTGCTGAGATAGAACAAAAGTCTGCACTTCCTGTAACTCTGATTACTGCTATAGACATTTGCCATGTTGTTACAGTCATTCAGAACACTGCATGTTGACATGATCACTTTTTCACTCACATTGATGGAAAGACTTTGAGCATCCTTTCGTCGTCCTCCAACAGTACTGTGAATTTACTAAAACGGGAGAGAGGAATAGAAGTCAGCGGAGGGGGAAAATACAACACACAGTAGAATCTTCCTCACTCACTCGTCATAGCACTCCAGTCCTTGAACCCCTTTGTTTTTCACAATGTGATATTCCTCTGGGATGAGGCTCTCCATAAGGCTCATGTCCTGGGGAGAACAACACAAGGGCCTGTTAAACAACACAGAACAGACTGTGTCTGGTAATGACCGTGTCTGGAATCAGATCAATTCATTGACGATGGCCACACATTTAAAGGCAATGGCATTTGGGTGCACTCGTTTGCATCTCCCGCTTCCCCGGTGCGTGGAGATTTCACTTTAGGACCAATGGAATGGTCTAAAATGTGCAGCCTATGCCAATCTGGGGCCCCGGACATTGCAAAATATAAGCGTCCATTTGTGTTTTTATATGCATGTCCGGGCTCTGCTTGCCTTTTGAATGCCCTGTGTGTGGGTGGTGCCCCTGTCAGCCATGGGTGGCAGGGGAATCCTCTCCCTCTGAGAGGCCATGGAATCACACAAAAAGGAGATGTCCCTGAGCCAACACACAGTACACAACACAAAACAATCACAGACAGAAAATGAGTAATGCATTTTGCTATAAACATTTAGATACACTGATATGGCAGCTCATGTCCCCTTTGCATTGCAAATTCCCAACAAGAATTCGTATTGGTCAAACCTGCCCGCTCCAGTCAATGACGTTGGTTGGTCGAGAAAGTATTTGTATTTCTTGCGTCCAACTGGGTGATGCCAAACCGCGTCCGTGTGTCGTATTCCATAGACCTAAGGGAGGCAGTTAAACCAAGAATAAACAACCATAGACAAACAAAAAAAACGATTTACTTACAAACAATGTAGTGTGTCATGTGACAGGAATCTGGTTAGACTTGACTCTGGCATTTGACATCTATGCTGGACCAAACCGCACTAAAGCCCTGGATCAGTTACCATACATAAACCATACCTTGAAGTCTTTGGGGGTCTTGGTTAGCTTTGGGGGTCCCAACCTATCATGGGGACAGATGGTTGAGGTGAGGGTGGCCAGGAGCTCATCTGGGATCAAGTCATTCTGCATCGGGACAAGCTGCATCTTTGATCGATCTGTCACTGGCACCTGTTTCTCTTTCAGCTCAGGGAGTTCTAAAAGGGCTGAGGACAGACACAAACATACAACATAATGCTCAATTGAGTCAATCAATCAAATGTATTTATAAAGGTGTTCTGCAAAGTATTGTATTGTAAGGGAAAATGTCTGGAAGCTGAAATATTGGAATTCATAGGTACATAATAGAGAGAGAGCACATGTTCTGCCACAGCTACTGTTGCAAGCTATATGTAACTAGGGCCAGTGCTATGTAAGAACCTTGGGGCGTCCCCCCAACCAACCTTAACCATTTTAAAATGTCAACTCCAGGGACGTCCGAAGGATCCCGGATAGCACAAACCGTGTAGCTAGTAGCTAGCTTAACAAGCAGGATAGAAACACCACGCATACACCTGTCTGTCCATAGTTTACCTCTGTCATGATCTTCCACAGGCGATACAAGAGAATGACTTGACTTTATCCTTCGGCCCTCTGGTTTCGGTAAGACAGGAGGTGACGGGCTTGATTTTATGGATGCAGACATCCTCAACTAACATTAGCTAGCTACAAAATGTAAACAATAATACTAATTATAGCGAGCTATCTAACGTTAGCCAAAAATAGCCCAATTAACATTAGCATGTTCGCATGTAGTCGATAACTCGCCACTTCCAAGCAACTTTGTTCTGCATAGCGTTGTTATAAATATTAGCGTCCATGAGAGAGCAAAGTAGCTAGCTAAAACCTCACTGAAGAACTTTAGTGTCACTGGAATTATTTCAAAACTCCTGTCAGTCACTTCCCCCCCATGGAGTTGTTGCTATGGACGCTCAACTGCAGCAAATGGGCGTGTCTGTAGACGAGGAGGGTCGGAGGAAAGCCCTCGTTCCCATGGAGAGTCCAAATTTCATAAACCCAGTCCCAGGAGGTTGGTGGCACCTTAATTGGGGAGTACGGGCTCGTGGTAATGGCTGGAATGGTATCAAATACATCGAGAGCATCCTGACCGGTTGCGTCACAGCCTGGTATGGCAACTGCTCTGCATCTGACCGTAAGGTGCTACAGAGGGTAGTGCTTACATCACTGGGGCCAAGCTTCCTGCATTGGTCTCAGAGCATTTCGTGTTATATTATATGTAAATCAGAGACTATGATATGTTACGAACTACAAATCGTATTAAATGTTACGAACTGCAAAACGTAAAATATCTTACGAATTGTAGCTGGTTAACGTTAGCTAAACTAGGGTTTAGGGCTAAGGTTATGGTTACTTTTAGGAGTTAAGTTAAAAGGTTGGAGAAAGGGTTAGCTAAAAGAGAGAGTTCATGTTAGGGTTATAGGCGATGAGAGGGTTAGCTAAAAGGATAAGGGGAAGGGTTAGCTAAAAAAAGTTGTAAGTAGTTGAAAAGTTGGTAATTAGCTCAAATTTGAACTCGCAACCTTTGGGTAGCTAGACATTCGCGTTATATTGAAGCGGATTAAACAAGTGACATCAATAAGGGATCATAGTTTTCACCTGGATTCACCTGGTCAATCTATGTCATGGAAAGAGCAGGTGTTCCTAATGTTTTGTACACAATGAAATTGTTATTGTCCAATGCTGACTATTCTAACTATTTGCTGTATAATCAAATACAAACAATTTATGAATTTAAAAAAAACATGCGACTAATCACAATAGCAAGTAAATCAATGTTAGTAGACAATAGTTAATCAGGTGGCAAGGCATGGGAATGTTTCCTGGGGAGTGTCAATGCTTGTTATCACTTTAGTGTTGTTTTGCCCATTTAGCCACACCGATTTTAGGTTTAAGCATATTTTGTAACGTTTTGAGCAGTGGTGTAAAGTACCTAAGTAAAAATACTTTTAAGTACTACGGTATCTGTACTTCACTTTACTATTTATATTTTTGACAACTTTTACTCAACTACATTCCTAAAGAAGATAATGTACTTGTTACTCCTTACATTTTCCCTGACACCCAAAGGTACTCGTTACATTTTGAATGCTTAGCAGGACAGGAAAATGGTCTAATTCGAGTACTTATCAAGCGAACATCCCTGGTCATCCCTACTGCCGCTGATCTGGCAGACTCACTAAATACAAATGCTTCGTTTGTAAATGAAGTCTGCGTGCTGAACTGTGACTCTGGCTATCCGTAAATGTAAAAAACAAGAAAATCGTGTTGTCTGGTTTGCTTAATATAAGACATTTTAAATGATTTATACTTTTGATGCTTAAGTACATTTAAAACCAAATACTTTTAGACTTTAGACTACTCAAGTAGTATTTTACTGGGTGACTTTTACTCGAGTCATTTTATTTTAAGGTATCTTTTACTTTTACTCAAATATGAAAATTGGGTACTTTTTCCACCAGTGGTTTTGAGTTTAAAACATGTTAAAATGATTCAAACGTAGGCCTATGCTATGTTTATGTGTAGGTCCATCCACATAATTATATATAGAACAGTATTGTAATGTTTCTTTATTGACTTAAAATAATATTTTTTTTGTAACACAATGTGGTTTTTTGGGTCCAAGATTTTTTTTAAATAAATGGAGTTAATTAATTGTCTTCATATCTGTGTCCTCTGTCTATATCCTCTATTCTCACATTTCTATGACACTCAGACATATCCGAAAATTGTAGGGACTAAATGTACTATATTTTTAATTGGTTTCTAAATGGATTATGTAAAGATTCGAAAAACCGCCTTCATCTCTGGTTTATGTCTGTAGTCCACGCTGGACAAGCGCGTGCGCATTGTGTGCAATGATTTCCAACAAGCAACCCCATTGGGTAAGAATTTGGAAACGTGATTGGCGTAGTACTCTCACGCAGTCTTGTAGTGCGGAATGCTTCTTCCTTTACGGTAGGTTGGAGTCTCTGTTACAACTGTAACGTTATAAATCCTCTAACAACATCAACTGACTCATAGACAAATGCCGTGTGTCTGTGTGGATTAGGGTACAAAATATTTGGAGGTACCTTGCTGTAACAAGATTGTCAGTCCATTTGTGGGACACAATGTCGTCTTCCGTTCCTTTTCACACACAGCTCACCTCCATTATGGAGGTCTTGATGAACGCGGCCGTGTCAGAAATATGCGAACTTGTGGACGATGGATACGCCGTTTTACACTTGGAAATATCTCGAAGTCAAAAAGAAAATGACGTTTTGAGGGAGAAGTTACATATAATGGAGACACGTAATGCGCATGGACATGGAAAGAAGTCAGTTGGCCTAGCTCACGAGCGCTCCATCAGAAATCACCTCCCAGTGAGACCAGTCCTCAACTTGGGTAACTTTTGTTTACAATTGCAGGGATTTAACCAATGTTTTTGATACCACCACTAGTTTACTATCCACCGTAGTCAATTCTATAGTTTGCATGGGTTTTCTCCTAATTTCTGTTGTGCCAGGTCCGTTTTTAACTCTTTTTGTGTATTTAGAGACTGGTGAAAATCGATATAACGGGAGTCCCATGGGGAAAGAGTTGAACGACCTTTGCAGCGATGAGGAGCATCCAAGCAACGAAAATGAAGATTCTATAAAACAGTCTTGTGCTGTCATGAAGGTAGATGACTAATAATGTGGAAAATGTTAACTACGGTTTCAGGCACCCTAGTTAAAAATGTAGTACTGGTATGATACTCTAGGACAGGGATACTCAAGTACTATTTGAGAAGGTCTGGTCACACAAATTTCCTAGGTGGTTAAGATCGGATTGGATAATGCAATTTATCGGCCTAGTAACAAACCGTCACGTCGCAACCCATGCAACCCCAATCTGCTCACACCCTCTTGTTTGCGGAGAGAAAATGTTGCATTTTTAAAGCAGATTTCACACAATTCTGCACATTTTGCATGGGGTAGAGATTTTTTTTGTTACTGTTCTAAAGTGAATTTCCAGAAATTTTCTACGCATTCTCCCATGTCTTATGTGTGTTTATATGATACCAGGGGTTGAAGCCCCGATTGAGTAAAAAAGCCCCAACTTTATATTTAATTTTTTCGGAACCCGCAGTCCGAATTGACCGCGTTCTAGGTCCAGATCCGGTCCGCCAGTTGAGTATGGGGGGTCTAGGAGTCCTTCTCAATGGTCATAAAAAAAGTGCATATTCAATACATACAACAATACAGACCATACTTATATAATGATCTATGAGACGTCATATTGTTGAAAACTTTTAAAGAAAGGATGAATCTGGTTCCCTTACAGTCTATGGTGAAGGAGATGCGTAAGCCTGGGTGCATCCAAATCAAAGAGGAAAGACTGGAGGGCACCATAAGCCTACAGAATTACCCAATGATAAAAGGGGAGAGTAAGTGCAATGGAAGCCTATAATAAATTGTAAAATGCCAGTCATATGGAATGGAATTATCTATAATAGAAAATACCAACCCCATCTTAGAATGATTTCTCCAAATGTCAAGGAAAGGCAATTATACACTATGATTCACTGTTCAGTTATATTTAATCAATTATTTCCTCTCTATAGGCAGTGTTGAATCAGGTGCTGATGAAGACAAAAGCGATGTGATTGGGCACACTCAGACCGACAGTCTCTTTGAGGACTATGATTCTCACATCAACGCAGACCAAGAAAGCGAGAGCACGTTCCAGAAACTTCAGCATACGAACGTTGCACACCACGTACAGAGGCAGGGATACTCAGGCTTGTGGACACCAAGAAGCACTGAAACAGATTCTGAGGATCCAGCTTGCTCTTATGCTGCAGAAATGAGCCCCACTCGTGTCACAGCTCACACAAAGCAACAACGACAGACTTCCGTAGCTGAGGAAACGTTGTTCGCTGTTGAATCTCACAATGTGAAACCAGAGGCTGCAATGCTTGATTCTGGACCCTATGAAGAAAAATATCAATCTAGCAGTAATGATAATTATTATGATAATGATAGCAGTAATGATTTGCATCTGCAAAACAGCATCTCTTCCGAGGCTAGTGAAAACTTTGGAAATATTTTCTCTAACAGTCAAGAAAATATGAGAGAGAACACCGCAAGGTCAAAGGTGGGCATAGTCCAACGCTACATGGCAGGACATACAATTCAGCACAGGGTTGGCAAGCGAGAAAAACGGTTTGTTTGTGGCTTCTGTAGAAAAAGTTTCACTTGTCCAAAGTATCTTCAGTCTCACCAGCGGGTTCACACAGGAGAGAAACCCTTCAGCTGCTCTCAGTGTGGGAAGAGGTTTGGCCAAGCCGGTTATCTGAAGAAACATCAGAATGTCCACACGGGAGAGAAACCATTTGTTTGCCCACTGTGTGGAAAGCGGTTTGCGGACTCTAGTAATCTCATCAGACACAAGAGTGTTCACACAGGAGAAAGACCCTTCATCTGCATACAGTGTGGGGAGAGGTTTGCTGCGAAAGACAACCTTAGAATTCACCTAGAGAGAAACCATTCTGGTTGCTCAAGTGCTGGAGATGTGATGTCACCGAGTATACCGTGAACACGATTAGTCATGAATAATTCAGCATTTTAACATTTTTGACTGAACTCGTTTTGTCTTTAGTGGGCTATTTAACATTTACAGTTGAGGACTAGTTTTGTAACAAAATGAATGGAATTATAAAACAAATCATTTTTAATGTGTGCCTCCATTAATATTCATATTTCAAAAGTGCTGCAAGCAATATATGAAAGGTGCAATAAACTTTTTTCAGAATTGCTCCTGAAAATGTATGTTTTTGTGAAGTAAACAATTTGAAGAATAAGGCCGTGACCTCTGCGATTTCCCTGCAAATGAAGGCTATTTTTTAAAATTGGTTTTTATTACAAATGGTCGAAATTTGTAAGACTTATCATTTTGTTTAACAATACGAAAAAGCGGCCATCAGCAGTAGAAATGATAACAAAGCAGACTGTCTTTGATTCAGTAAAAACCTGAGGGATGAGACTGGGGATATGTAACCCCTCTCAAATTCAGAACTATGGATGACTGACCATCTATGATATCAAAATTATAGTTTGAACCATGTTTTGAGGCTATATTGTTCACATGTTCTATGTTTACAAACATTGGAGAAAAACAAGCTTATATTTTGGGTTCTGATGGGGCACGACAGTTGAACAAAGCTCATGAGGCATTTAGAAGTTAAATTCTTCAAGAATCAATGAATACATATTTTTTATAAGTCCAAAAATGGATGTAACAACTGCTGATTGCCCCTTTAATAGCACAAATCATATTATAGCATTGACAATATTGTTAACAGCATTAACTGTAGTGATTATGGTAACAGTAATACAAATAAAACAATGCTATTCTTAATAGTATTAACAATATTATTAATAATATTACAATTATAAACTTTAGAAAACACATTTTAAACACATTGTTATTTAGCCCATTCGTATTACATGATGTCCCAAAATGAAAAATGTACTGGACATGCATATTGCACAGTACATAATTGCCTGTACGTTGTGTCGCAGCAAAAGGGTGTCCATTCTACTCAGGAGCAATTCTAGTTTATAATCCATCAAAATAAACAAGAAAGTAACTCAACAATATTAGAGAATAACACATAGTGTATAATACATTTCAATTTTCAGGCCTTCGTATCTGCAGAATATCCCTCTACCTGTACAACTGTACTTGTTGTTCGTATGAGTTTCTCTCATAATACAATATGCTCATTACATAATTGTACAGTTGGTCCTACAGTTATTTACATTGATTACCACAATGTTACAACATGTACAATATCTGTGAAATTGAGATATTTACAATAGATATGTGTATTCACAGTCCTGCTGCAACATAAAGATAAGTGTCACCTTGATACAAAACTTTTCATATTCATTTTTTTCGGCTTGATATGCCAAAAATAACAATGCACACACACAATGCTTCATTATTCTCCATTCTCAAATCTACTTGTTAGACATCACATGCATTTTCCTGCATTTCTGGATATTGCATCCAGGAGCACGTAGAATGTCTTGTCTTGACAGTCTTTCGTCATTCCAGCAGTTACTTCCCTGGTTTCTCCCAGGATGGCAGGATGTAAACTTCACAGATATTTTACATTCTTGAACATCCAGATTGAAAGGACTATATATATATATATATATATATATATATATATATATATATTATTTAAACTCCTCATTGCATCAGCATTTCCAATCTCGCTGGATGTTTCTCCAAACACTAGAGACTCAAAGTATATACAGCTCTGAGGTCGAACTCTGGCAGTAACCTCATTAGTTGTCACTCTCCCCAGTAAGAACACTTGTTGTTTGGTGCTGGCGCCTATGCACACTGAGTAAAACACATCATTCTCATTCTTGTCTCAATGAGCAAGAGAGAAGTATTGAACAGTATTACTAAATCACAGTGTCTACCAAATATAACCCAGAGGATTGGAAGAGTAAAACATGTGCCTTCATGGTAGTCTGGTGGCTGTTTAACAGAAACAAGTAGCCTATACTACAAGTATCCTAATGGAGACCATACCTTGTCAGCTCAGGGATTCGATCTAGCAACCTTTCGGTTACTGGCCCAACGCTCTAACCACTAGGTTACCTGCCGCCCCAAAGATTAGTTCCCTTACACTCTGTCAAGGGTATAGTTCAGGTAAGGGGCGCACTGAATACCTCTTGTTGTAGAAGCTTGTTTGACTTTCTGATCCTTATGTTTCACACTATCGTGGCTGATGTGCTTTGGTTGTAGTTTTTCAGCATGGGGACGGTCATCCGGATCTGCCGTCCTGTCATGAGTTGCGCTGGTTTGCTCCCGTTGCACTGATAGGCGTGGCTCGGTAGCACATCAAAGCTGGTTGTTTGAGAATTTGTTTAGCTGTTTGACAGCTTTTTCTGCAGCGTCGTTTGCCTGCAGGTAATAGAGGCTGGAGGTGGTATATGGATGAAACCATACTTCTTTCTGAACTCGTCTAACTCAGTACAGACAAACTGGGTAGCGTTGCCGCTAACGAGTTTGGTAGGAATCCCCCATCTCACTTGTGGTAGTTGGTAGATGGTCTATGTCTCTGGAGAAGTATTCCACCACTTCAAGGTATTTCTTGCCCTCTATTGCTCACACAGGTCAACCGTGATCTTCTGACACAGACCTTTTAGATAAAGGTGTCGTAACATGTGGCCCTCTCTTTTGAGTTGGTTTATTCTCTGTACAGAACTTGCATGATGTCACTTTTCTTGCTTTGTGGGTGCTGATGCCCGGCAACCACACAGACATCTTGGGCCTTTCTCTGGCACTTTGTCAGCCCCATGTGACCTTTGTGTATCGGTTGTAGAACATCTTCTTCCTGTGAAGCTGGGATGACGATCCCGTCTTGATTCAACACTAGTCCATCCAGCTCTCGCTGTGTAGTATCCCTGTAGCGAGTAGGGTAGCTGCGCTATTCTCTGAGGCCAGCCTTTCGGATGTGGCTGATAACCATTTGGAGGTCTCGGCCGCTGCATGTCACCTCTCTGATGTTATCCAGCCTGTGTGTAGACTGTAGACACTGGTCTGCTTTCCACCACATGCTTGGACTTCTTCTTCTTCTGACTGATTTGTTTTCTTTCAGTGGGTTTCTGGCATTGATTATCCATGCCTCCATTAAGCAAATGTGTTTTGTAGATGGTTGTCTTGTTTTTGATTGTCAGGTTGTGGTTAATCCATACTTCCCCCATGGTCCACACTCTTGGACCGCAACATACAGTTGAATCATTGAGGCCTTTTTAACATGGGCTTCTCATAGCCTATTCATACTTGATATCGTACGCAAGTGGTCCATCTATGGCAAATCCTAAGAAGAACGACACCTTTTCAGTGCTGAAACCACTTCTTATTCCACCCAGATAGGCTGGCCGAACTGGGATTTTGAGTTTGCCATAATTGGCATAAAGTTCTGATTGCTCAACGGTTCCATTGACCCTATAGAGACGGTCAACGATTTCCCTCTCCTTAAAAATGTTTCCACTCCGCCAAAGTTGGGCCAAATCAGCACGTGGTAGGCGTGAAAAACACTCATCAAGTTTGGGTTTAGTTACAAGTCTTTGTAATCCTTTTTTTGGACCCAAGTAGAAGTGAGCAATGGTGCTGCTCTTTCTCAACAAATAAGACATTTGCCTGTGGGATGACTTCCCAAGTGAGTTCACATATGCCCTTATATTGGTGTCTTCTGCATTTGAATCTGGCCAAAGCAACAACAAAGCCAGATAGTATGGCTCTGGGTAGGGATGTTGCAATCCTATATCTTGCAATGTTTTCTTAAGAATATCACTGAGTTCATTGTGTCTCTTCACGTGTTTAGATCTTGGCTTCAGTGTGTGGAGAATTATATTTACCAAAATGAAATTGGTTTCTACTTTTCTATTTTGCACAGAATTCTGGCGCAGGAATGTGTAGCATTCTGTGATTTTTTCCACTTCCTCTGCAGTCTTGTCGATCTTTTGATGCAACTTTGCAAGTATCCCTGCAAAGGTGTCTGCATTATTTTCCTCCAGAAACATCCTATGCTCTTCAATATCCACGCTTAATCTGAGTTCAGGTTTGTCCGCTCGTTCTTTAAATATTTCCGCTGGGGAAGAGCAGACCAGTGTTATGTATCTGGTGAAATGATCAGAGATTTTCTTCTGATTCAATGATTCAAGCTCTCCTGTATTGTTTCCTTTTATGTATGTGAAGTAACCATTGAAGAATTCAAAAACTTCCTTGACCTGAGGTTTCAAAGCAAGGAGAAATTGTGTATGTTCTTTGATAATATCAACATATTTACTGTTGATTTCGTTATCTTCTTTGGGCACATGTTTGATGGGTAATGTTCCTTTCAGAAAGCTCTGCATGTACATCCTTTTCACTTTATCAGTACCTTCAAAGAATGGCAGGTTGCTTATCATTTCAAAGACTGTCAGTGTAGTTTCCATCTCTCCCACATAACCAGAGGTGTTGTAGGGTGTTTTTGTGAGATTTTCATCAGTTTGCTCTTCCGTTTCATTCTTCATGGCCAGCTTTTGAGCCATTTGAAAGGCATTTGAGGCTTTTTGTGCTATCTTTAGGTTAGTCTCAAAGTCCTCTGGCTTGAGTGGAGTCTTTAGCTTTTCACTCTGAATATTGTGTTTAAGATTACTTTTGTAAACCTGTCCAACTGTATCAGCTGTGTATGAGTTTTCTTTGACGCCCATGGCCTTTACTGCCCAAATGAGTGCTTGGGGAAAATCTTGCTCATAGAGGTAGAGATACCTTGCAAGAGCTTGAGGAATAGATGCCCTTGTAACAAACCGGGAAGATGCTTTCACAAAGATGTCTCGGATGTTTTGTCCTCCCTCTTGACTGTGAATCTTTTCTATCAATGGAGAAAAATGAGTCGCTCCAACTTTTTTGCGCTGCCTTTCAACTAGCACACGTTGAATTGTTAGCATGAGGGTGTCTTTTACTACACAGGGTTTGAACAATATATCACAGTGCAGCATGTCCAAGGTTATTTCACTCCGTTTAATGTTGTAGCGTCTGTCCAACTCTTCAAGACATGCAGAGGCTATATCATGATGAAGGATTCGAATTGCTTTGTATCCTCCACGTTCCTCAACATTTAATTGTTTTAGCAAATTGGAGTAAGGCTCCATTCTGTCAAGTACACGATCTTCACCCCAGTAAGCCATTCGCAAACTTTTCATCCCCAAAAATTCCTCACAGAGAGACATAGATATGTCTGATTCTGCATCATATGAGTTCAACAGTGCTAAGAAAGCAAGGAGTTGAGCTTTCTTTGTGCTCATGTCCAAGTCCTTCAGAGTGTTGCTCACAACACCAGCTATGTACTTCTTGTCAAAGTTACTCTTCATGATCATAAAACTGTAGAAGTTTTCAGGTTTTTCATGACTTTCTTTAAGTTCCACCAGTTTTTCCTCAAAATCATCTTGTTCCTTTTTGGTCAGTTTAGCAGTTATCTGCAGTCTGTTTGTTGAGCAGTGTTTGAACTGGTCCTCAGGGTTATGGCAACGAACACAACTCACAATAATGACTTTTGAGTTTGATGAATCTTCTACAGTTCTGCTTGTGTTTTCCTCTTCAAAAGCTTGACGAATGCAGTTCTGGAGAGCCTGTGTGTTCTCTGCTTCCTTTGAGTCATCTACTAACAGCAGAACTGGTGTGCATTTCTGGCTCCCGAGCCTCATTAGGTTTTTGACTTGAAAAGCCACTTCAGCTTTTGGTAATGTATTGTCCTTCAACACAGCACATCTGAACTCTCTGCGTAAATCCCACATAACATGCATGGCTAAGGTGGTGCCTCCGCAACCTGGGTGGTGGAACAAATTCAGCAAAACACATGTGGTTTTGGGATCTTGATATTTCACCATCTTTTTCAGATTGTCATATTTGTCTCTTCTAATGAAAGGCTTTGCTTTGGGTTTCTCACAAAAATAGAAGTTCCACCAGTTGACTTTACCCCCTCTGTAGAACTCCTCTTCAACTTTAATTTTGAAGTCTTGAAACTCTGTGCAATTTTCATCATAGACTTTCTCACATTCATTCTGACACAAAATGTCTAGAGCTGTCATCCGGTCTTCATCCTTTTGTTGGAGAACAACAGTGCTGGAGTCAGAAGATGGAAGGAGTCTTCCTGATGGCTGATTGTGTGGTCCAAGTGACATTATAGTACCATTGACTTCACCGAGTGTTAATTCAAATATTGATTGCCTGGTGATGTCAGACTCACATTTCTCCTGTATCAAGTCTTTCCATTTCTCAAATGTGCTCCTAGATTCACAAATACTCACAATGCTTTCCTCGGCATGTGAGTAGAATGCCAGGAAAGTATCAAAGACAGGATCTCTATCAGTTACAGGTGACAGTAGAAGAAATATGACAAGAGTTCTTCCATTTGGAAGAACTTCAGGTTTGCAAATGAATGAAACCATATGCTCAATCTCTCTGCGTTTTCCCCTGAACCAGTCTTTGTAGTCCAGCTGTCTATCCGATTCCCTGTCAAGGTCATGCCTCCCATTACAAAACACCCAGCTGGTCTGCTTATACAGGTTGAGATTTTTTATCACAACATTTGGTTCGCCTTGGAATTGGGCTGGGAGATGGAGATTTGCCACTCTTGATTCTCTGTATGAACTGCATACGCCACCAGGAGCTGCAGAGTCAGGATCAAAGTCCAGGACACAGAACAATTTCAACTTGCTCAGAAACTGTAGATGTTCTATTTGCTCACTGTGACACTTGTTCACAACAATAACGAATTGATCATAGTAGTCCATCATATTTCCTCCACAAGTTAACATGTTTTTCAATTTATCACCCTGATTGGTCTCTCTCCTCAAATCCTTTTTGGGGTCCTGTGCGGTCATCATTTGTGGACCTGAAGAAATAATTACAAAACTAAATCAATTACTGGTGATCCTAACAAATATTACTGATGGTCTTGTTTGTGACAAATTGACAATTATTACTTTTTAACCTAAAAACAGTTATATTGTATTAATACAGGTCCAATGTTAATTGGCTGTGATTGAGATTCAAAGACTCATTTGAATATTGTTTCACTTACCCATATCCCTTTTCAGACGGGCAGCCAGTTCATTGTGTTCGATTCTCCCTAGAATCTGAAGAGTGACATTCAATGTCTCTTCCTCATAGTGCTTTGTCATCGAGTCCGCTACTTCTGTGCGGGTCTTGCTGTCTTCCAAGTGACTCCGTGCAATCGGTCTATATCCATTCAGTTTTAGGTCTTTCAGAGAAGACTTAAAGCGTTTAAACTCGTCCTGATGTAAGTCATCAAGGGTATTCTGGAGCAAGGTAAGGGAACTTGGCGTGCTTGAGATCTGTGGGAATGAAATAGGGTTCGTTTTAAATGTTTTTTTTGGGGGGCCGAGAAGTCAATCAAAATGGTAATGGTTTGCTGCCACACACGTATTGTTGTGTTTAATTTGCAAATATAACCTGCTTTACTAAGCAAGGACTTACTGTATGTTGCGTGTGTGTGTGTGTGTGTGTGCGAGAGAAGCGTACCTCATTAAATAAGGAAGATGCTACACAACCCCTACCTTGGACGGTAACTTTTCTGCAACCATGGCCTGTGGTTTTGGTTCTTCCTTCTTTCGTGTAACCGTTTTCCCTGATGTTTCCACTATTTTGAGCTCTTCCGTGTTTGGTTCTGTCTTCATGGGGGATACAGTCTGAACTGGTAGAACTTGACATAGTTCTACTTGCTTCTCAGGTGTTTTCTGTAGATTTTCTTGGTCACCGTTGATGTGTGTGGGGGGTTGTAATATAGGCTCTGGTCCATTGTTTAACTTTTCTAGCATGCCAATTATTTTAACAGCAGGACCATGTTTAATGCCTAGTTCCACAAGATCATTCTTTTTGAAGCAAAACAGGCAATCGCCTGACACTTCCTCTTCCAAAATACGGTCTACATATTGGTGGTATACCTTCGCCTCTTCCCTTAACCACTGACAAACTTGTTCTGGTGTCCATTTCTTGACGTATGCAGGAAATTGTGATTTATGCTGTAATCCACTCTTCAAATCCTCAAGCATTGACACAATTTTCACAGCCGGACCATGTTTTATGTTCAGATCCAGAAGATCCTTCTTTTGGAAGTATTCTAGGTCTTCCCCTGATACCTCCTCTTCTAGCAACTTGTCTGCATATATGTGGTGAATGTTAACCTGCGTCGTCAACCACTGATGAACTTCTTCCTTCGTCCACTTTTCAATCTGAATTGCAGATTTCATTGAATGGCTCATTGTGAATAAAATATTACTGAAATAGAAAAGAGAGACAAACCAAATTGTTTAGTTTTTGCTGTATGCTTCCCTGGTAGTTTTTTTTGCCTATACTTCAAGATTATATAATCAAATTCATGAAAATGTGGTAATTTAAATTAAGGTAGCCTATATCTAAAATATATATAGTGCATTCAGAAAGTATTCATACACATTTGACTTATTCCACATTTTGTTGTGTTACAGCCTGAATTCAAAATGCATTACATTTATTTTATTTCATGCCCATCTACACACAATACTCCAAAATAAAAAATTGAAAACAGGTTTTTTGAAATAATTGCAAATGTATTGAAAATTAAATACAGAAATATCTCTTTTACATAAGTATTCACACCCCTGAATCAATACATGTTAGAATAACCTTTGGCAGCGATAACAGCTGTGAGGCTTTCTGGGTAAGTTTCTCAGTGGTGTAAAGTACTTAAGTAGTATTTTACTTTCTTTTATTTAACTAGGCAAGTCAGTTAAGAACAAATTCTTATTTTCAATGGCGGCCTAGAAACAGTGGGTTAACTGCCTTGTTCAGGGGCAGAACAACAGATGTTAATTTTTACTTAAGTCGTTTTTTTTTGGGGGGGGTGGGGGGGTATCTGTATTTTACTATTTACATGTTTGACTACTTTTACTCCACTACATTCCTAAAGAAAAAAATTTGTCCAATTCACACACACTTATCAAGAGAACATCCCTTGTCATCCCTACTGCCTCTGATCTGGTGGACTCCCGAAACACAAATGCTTAGTTTGTAAATTATGTCTGAGTGTTGTTGTGTGCCCCTGGCTATCCTTCAATTAAAAAAACAAAAACAAAAGTAAAAAGAAAACTGTGCCGTTTGCTTAATAATATAAGAAATGTGAAATTATTTATACTTTTACTTTTGATACTTAAGTATATTTAAAACCAAATACCTTTAAAATTATACTCAAGTAGTACTGGGTGACTTTCACTTTTACTTGAGTCACCTTAATAGAAAATATCTTTACTTTTACTCAAGTATGACAATTTGGTACTTTTTCCACCACTATGAGCTTTGCACACCTGGATTGTACAATATTTGTACATTATTATTTAAAAAATTATTCAAGCTCTGTCAAGTTGGTTGTTGATCATTGATAGACAGCCATTTTCAAGTCTTGCCATACAATGCCGTCTTGGTAAGCAACTGTACATTTGGCCTTGTGTTTTAGGTTATTGTCCTGCTGAAAGGTGAATTTGTTTGCCAGTGTCTGTTGGAAAACAGACTGAACCAGGTTTTCCTCTAGAATTTAGCCTGTGCTTAGCTCTATTACATTTATTTTTATTCTAAAAAAACTCCCTAGTCATTGTCGATGAAAAGCATACACATAAAATGATGCAGCCACCCCCATGTTTGAAAATATGAAGAGTGGGTACTTAGTGATGTGTTGTATAGGATTTGCCCCAAACATATCACTTTGTATGCAGGACAAAAAGTTAATAACTTTGCCACATTTTTTGCAGTATTACTTCAGTGCCATGTTCCAAACAGGATGAATGTTTTGGAATATTTGTATTCTGTAGACTACAATGTTGTTGATC
Source organism: Oncorhynchus mykiss (assembly GCF_057628025.1). Taxonomy (NCBI): domain Eukaryota; kingdom Metazoa; phylum Chordata; class Actinopteri; order Salmoniformes; family Salmonidae; genus Oncorhynchus; species Oncorhynchus mykiss. The sequence goes on along the minus strand of NC_143022.1, from coordinate 15,614,470 downwards.
CATCTTCAATTTTATTATTTTATAACCATTAAACTCTGTAACTGTTTTAAAATCACATTCGGCCTCATGATGAAATCCCTGAGCGATTTCCTTCCTCTCCGGCTAGTGAGTGAGGAAGGACGACTGTATCTTTTTAGTGACTGGGTGTATTGATAACCCATCCAAAGTGTAATTAATAACTTCACCATGCTTTTCAGAAAACATTTCTAAAAACATCCATTCCACTTTGACATTATGGATATTGTGTGACACAATATTGTGTGACACCAGTGACACAATCAACATTTTATCCATTTTAAATTTAGGCTGTGGAACAAGTGAATACTTTCTGAATCACTGTATTTGGTACTTTCTGAATCACTGTATTTGGTAGCCTACAGACAGATTAGTCTTCTCTTTTCATCAGAATCCATTTGCTTTCCAACCTGTGATTGTATTTTAAGGCCTGTTTTGGCTGCATGTAGACATGCCTTGTGATTGGGCTACACAATCCACAGCAATTGACAATTACATGAAGTTGATGCAAAGAGTCAATATTTGCAGTGTTGACCCTTCTTTTTTAAGACCTCTGCAATCCACCCTGTTATGCTGTCAATTAACTTCTGGGCCACATCCTGACTGATGGCAGACCATTCTTGTAAAATCAATGCTTGAAGTTTGTCAGAATTTGTGGGTTTTTGTTTGTCCACCCGCCTCTTGAGGATTGACCACAAGTACTCAATGGGATTAAGGTCTGGGGAGTTTCCTGGCCATGGACCCAAAATATCAATGTTTTGTTCCCCGAGCCACTTAGTTATCACTTTTGCCTTATGACAAGGTGCTCCATCATGCTGGAAAAGGCAGTGTTTGTCACCAAACTGTTCCTGGATGGTTGGGAGAAGTTGCTCCCGGAGGATGTGTTGGTACCATTCTTTATTCATGGCTGTGTTCTTAGGCAAAATTGTGAGTGAGCCCACTCCCTTGGCTGAGAAGCTACCCCACACATGAATGGTCTCAGGATGCTTTACTGTTGGCATGACACAGGACTGATGGTAGAGCTCACCTTGTCTTCTCTGGACAAGCTTTTTTCCAGATGCCCCAAACAATCGGAAAGGGGATTCATCAGAGAAAATGACTTTACCCCAGTCCTCAGCAGTCCAATCCCTGTACCTTTTGCAGAATATCAGTCTGTCCCTGATGTTTTCCTGGAGAGAAGTGGCTTCTTTGCTGCCCTTCTTGACACCAGGCCATCCTCCAAAAGTCTTCGCCTCACTGTGCATGCTGATGCACTCACACCTGCCTGCTGCCATTCCTGAGCAAGCTCTGTACTGGTGGTGCCCCGATCCCCGCAGCTGAATCGACACAAATCAATTCTTACACAGAACCCTAACCGGCTGCGCGCCTGCGCCATCGTAAGCCATTGTGTGCCATTGTGCATAAATATATTTTGTCCCCCTACACCAAACGCGATCACGACATGCAGCTTAAAATTTCACAACAAAATCTGAACCAATTACATTAACTTGGGGACAGGTCGAAAAGCATTAAACATGTATGGCAATTTAGCTAGTTAGCTTGCACTTGCTAGCTAATTTGTCCTATTTAGCTAGCTTGCTGTTGCTAGCTAATTTGTCCTGGGATATAAACATTGAGTTGTTATTTTACCTGAAATGCACAAGGCCCTCTACTCCAACAATTAATCCACACATAAAACCGTCAACCGTTTCCAGTCATCTCTCCTCCTTCCAGGATTTTTCATCTTTTAATTTATATGGTGATTGGCATCTAAACTTTTTTTTAGTATTACCACAACGACCGGCAAAACAGATCGTCTTTCCATCACCCACGTGGGTATAACCAATGAGGAGATGGCACGTGGGTACCTGCTTCTCTAAACCAATGAGGATATGGAAGAGGCAGGACTTGCAGCGCGATCTGCATCAGAAATAGAACTGATTTTTATCTATTTTAGCCCTTGGCAACGCAGACGCTCGTTGGCGCAATAATTGAATAACATGGATTTTAAAATTTATTTTGCAACACTGGCGCAAGCGACACCAGCGGTGTGGTCAGCCTGTTAGAATATCAGGCACTTTTCTATGACTCAAAAGTCTAACTGGCGCGAGATGGCACACGCGAGCAAGATGAAACATAATTGCTCGAGCAAACACTTGAGTCTAGAGAAGAAATGTGGCGAGCAGAGGACAGGCCAGTGTGGTGCGTGCAAATTATCTTTTGATCTTGCTAGTGTGACTGAGCGAGAGAACTGCATTTCCACAATTAATTAGAGAGTAGAGATTTTTGTTCACCTGAAGAAATACTTACTTTATGTCAAGACTTTACTGCACTTTCATAAATACGCCACATCCCGACTCCCCACAGGGATGTCTTCTCTCTCCCATCACACCAATTTTCCAGTTTGCTCCCCAATGACCAATTTGCTCTCACAACTGCTTACTTTACTTTTTAACAGGGAAATTCAAGACAATTAACATAGCCTGTAGCAGTCCACTGAAATGCAATTGGTCAGGTTTTTGGACCAATCACGGCTTGACTGCTCTCCGAACCGGATTTTCGACCAAAGAGATGAAAGGAGACGGTGAAAGGTGAATGATGGCTGATAATAATACAGAGCTAAGTTTGATCGTTTTTTCAGTAGAGAAACTACACTCAAAAAAATATAGAAACGCAACATGCAAAGATTTCTAAGATTTTACAGAGTTACAGTTTATATAAGGAAATAAATCAATTGAAATCTGTGGATTTCACATGACTGGAACTACAGATATGCATCAGTTAGTCACAGAAACCTTGTGGATCAAAAATCCAGTCAGTATCTGGTGTGACCCCTATTTGCCTCATGCATCTCCTGCGCATAGAGTTGATCAGGCTGTTGATTGTGGCCTGTGGAATGTTGTCCCAGTCCTCTTCAATGGCTGCGTGAAGTTGCTGGATATTGGCGGGAACTGGAACACGCTGTCGTACACATCAACCCAGAGCATCTTAAATATGCTCAATGGGTGACATGTCTGGTGAGTACAGTATGCAGGCCATGGAAGAACTGGGACATTTTCATCTTACAGGAGTTGTGTACAGATCCTTGAGGCCGTGCATTATCATGCTGAAACATGAGGTGAAGACAGAGAATGAATGGCACGACAATGGGCCTCAGGATCTTGTCACGGTATCTCTGCGTTCAAATTGCCATCAATAAAATGCAATTGTGTTCATTGTCCGAAAACGTATGCCTTCCCATACCATAAACCCACCGCCACCATGGGGCACTCTATTCACAACATTGACATCAGCAAACCGCTCGTCTACACGACGCCATATTGCCATCTGTCCAGTAAAGTTGAAACCGGGATTCATCCGTGAAGAGCACACTTCTCCAGTGTACCAGTGGCCATCGAAGGTAAGCATTTGCCCACCGTATCAAAACCCTGCTGAGGATGACGAGCTTTCCTGAGGCGGTTTCTGACAGTTTGCGCGGAAATTCAGTGGTTGTGCAAACTCAGTTTCATCAGCTGTCTTGGGGGCTGGTCTCAGATGATCAAGCAGGTGAAGAAGCAGGATGTGGAGGTCCTGGGGTGGCTTAGTTACATGTGATCTGCGGTTGTGAGGCCAGTTGGACGTTCTGCCAAGTTCTCTAAAACAATGTTGGAGGCGGCTTGTGGTAGATAAATTAACATTCAATTCTCTGGCAACAACTCTGGTGGACATTCTGGCAGTCAGCATGCCAATTGACACATCTGTGGCATTGTGTTCTGTGACAATCATCCAATCAGATCAGAGTTTATGACTCAAAGGGCTCCCTCCAAAGCATCGGGTCAGATGGTCTAGACTTGCTGACGTACCTCAACCCTCTCTATACTTCAATTCCAAAACATAGGAAATCGTGGATGTGGTATATTAACCCTTTGTACTTGTGGGATTTGGCCTACAGTTGAAGTCGGAAGTTTACATACACCTTAGCCAAATACATTTAAACTCAGTATTTCACAATTCCTGACATTTAATCCTAGTAAAAAATTCCCTGTCTTAGGTCAGTTAGGATCAACACTTTATTTTAAGAATGTGAAATGTCAATAATAGTAGAGAATGATTTATTTCAGCTTTTATTTTTTTTCATCACGTTCCCAGTGGGTCAGAAGTTTGCATAGACTCAATTAGTATTTGGTAGCATCGCCTTTAAATTGTTTAACTTGGGGTCAAACATTTGGGATAGCCTCCCACAAGCTTCCCACAATAAATTGTGTGAATTTGGGCTCATTCCTCCTGACAGAGCTGCAGTAACTGAGTCCGGTTTGTAGGCATCCTTGCTCGCACACGCTTTTTCAGTTCTGCCCACACATTTTCTATGGGATTGAGGTTAGGGCTTTGTGATGGCCACTCCAGTACCTTGACTTTGTTGTCCTTAAGCCATTTTGCCACAACTCTGGAAGTATGCTTGGGATTGTTTACGGTTGTCCATTTGGAAGACCCATTTGTGACCAAGCTTTAACTTCTTGACTGATGTCTTGAGGTGATGCTTCCCCTTTTTCCTCCAAACATAATTACGGTCATTATGGCCGAACAGTTCTATTTTTGTTTCCTCAGACCAAAGGACATTTCTCCAAAAAGTATGATCTTTGTCCCCATGTGCAGTTGCAAACCATAGTCTGGCTTTTTTATGGTGGTTTTGGAACAGTGGCTTCTTCCTTGCTGAGCAGCCTTTCAGGTTATGTCGATATAGGACTGGTTTTACTGTGGTCCTTTGCTGTTGTTCTGGGATTGATTTGCACTTTTTGCACCAAAGTATGTTCATCTCTAGGAGACAGAATGCGTCTCCTTCCTGAGTGGTATGACTGCTGCCTGGTCCCATCATGTTTATACTTGCGTACTATTGTTTGTACTGATGAACGTGGTACATTCAAGCGGTTGGAAATTGCTCCCAAGGATGAACCAGATTTGTGGAGGTCTACAATGTTTTGGTTGATTTCTTTTGATTTTCCCATGATGTCAAGCAAAGAGGCATTGCGTTTTACGGTAGGCCTTGAAATACATCCACAGATACACCTCCAATTGACTCAAATGATGTCAACTAGCCTATCAGAAGCTTCTAAAGCCATGACATCATTTTCTGGAATTTTCCAAGCTGTTTAAAGGCACAGTCAACTTAGTGTACGTAAACTTCTGACCCACTGGAATTGTGATACAGTGAATTAAAAGTGAAATAATCTGTCTGTAAACAATTGTTGGAAAAATGAATTGTGTCATGCACAAAGTAGATGTCCTAACAGACTTGGCAAAACTATAGTTTGTTAACAAGAAATTTGTGGAGTGGTTGAAGTTTTAATGACTCCAACCTAAGTGTATGTAAACTTCTGACTTCAACTGTATATGGATAGGGCTAAACTGAAATGTTTCTCACAGAAGAACTATGAAATGCATAACCATGGTAGCAATTGTTTTGAGATTATGGGAAAATTATTCAACCAAATAGGTGAGGACAACAATAGCAGAAGCATAAATATTAACGAAATCTGAATATACTCTGGATACAATCAGTAACATGAGAATAATATTCCTGGCAAATATGGGGTAGGTGCAACATAAGACAAAAACTTTTTGAGTTTGAGGGTTTGAGTGAGCTGACTAACTGGTGTCTCCAAGTGGACAAACCTCTCCAAAGTGTGCATAGTTCCTCAGTAATTTCAATGCACGTTTATGACTCAAAGAAGAGTCTAGGACTATAGGGAGCTTCTTTGAGCTCTTCTAGCTGTGTCGTTGAGGAACTAGAGCAAGCACAGTTGTAGTTGTTTGGAACACAACCCTACATCCTTACCATCACACAATTACTGTTCACGCAAACCAGAAACGTTCCATTATAAATCGCAATCTGGGTCAGGTGGGCATCATTTGAAAGCGTGTTATAAAATACGATATTAGGGTGTTAGGCTTTCACAATGCATTTCAGGAAAACAGATCGTTGTGAGGAATAATCGAAAGGAATCATTGTGAGTGCATTCAGATGTGTGCCACGGTTATTTTTCTTCACAAAAGTCAATTGATGCAGCGGTGTGTCAATCTAAGTAACATAATTTAAAAAATCTCCATCAAAATCCGTCAATTTAATCTAGACATATCTGCCGATGTCGCACTTTCGCATCAGCAGTGAAAGGTGGCAGAGCTAGTTGGTGTGTGAGACATCCCGAAAATCAGTCTTCTCACAAAGCGTCTGTAGTGTCCGAACACTCTATGGAAGGGGGAGACTCTCACAATGGTTCTCTCTGTTTGGTTCTATGACCCCCACAAGTGTCACGGGACTCGTCTGCAGATAACCGGTACCGGTTAAACATTTTTTAATGGAAGTACAGGACGGTTTTTGGTTCCAACCGCTGTGTCTTTGTGAGACGCAGAGTAGATGAACGGATCATCTCCACATGTGGTTCCCACTGTGTGCCTACCCAAAAAATGAGTTATATGTGTAAAAAATAAAATAATTATACACATACAGTGCCTTGCGAAAGTATTCGGCCCCCTTGAACTTTGCGACCTTTTGCCACATTTCAGGCTTCAAACATAAATATATAAAACGGTATTTTTTGTGAAGAATCAACAACAAGTGGGACACAATCATGAAGTGGAACGACATTTATTGGATATTTCAAACTTTTTTAACAAATCAAAAACTGAAAAATTGGGCGTGCAAAATTATTCAGCCCCTGAGTCAGTTCATTTTTCTTGTTCAAACATGCATTAAAACCCCCTAGAGTTTATTGATGCACTGGTGCTTAAATATAAGTAACATAATAAAATCATTACCATCAAAATCCATCAGTTTATGCTAGTGACTTGTCTGAAGGTAACCAGTACTGGATAAAAAGCTTAGTTTTGTGCCTACTCCCCAAAAAGTGTTTAAATATGTATAAAAAAATGCTTATATATATTTATATATTTTCTGTTCTGAGCTTTCTTATATCTCCTAGATATAGGACAGACACTTATTTTTGGACTGTCATTTTTGCCATTTATGAATGTGTTATTCAATGCGTTTCTATGTGCTATAGTAGTGAAAGGCCAAATTCAAAAGTTTACAAACAATTTTATATTTTAAACCTAAAGAGGTCCTAAAACTCCAAATCAAATAGCTAAATGATCCATAGTATGACCATCTTAAAACAATTCCACATGTCAGCTTAGAACCCCCGCCCCAACAGCTTAGACTTAAATACACAACATTTGTGTTCCAGGTTCTGAATCAAGGGTCTGGATGAAGATGTTCAAACTCTATCATATACAGTGCCTTGCGAAATTATTCGGCCCCCTTGAACTTTGCGACCTTTTGCCACATTTCAGGCTTCAAACATAAAGATATAAAACTGTATTTTTTTGTGAAGAATCAACAACAAGTGGGACACAATCATGAAGTGGAACGATATTTATTGGATATTTCAAACTTTTTTTAACAAATCAAAAACGGAAAAAATGGGCGTGCAAAATTATTCAGCCCCTTTACTTTCAGTGCAGCAAACTCTCTCCAGAAGTTCAGTGAGGATCTCTGAATGATCCAATGTTGACCTAAATGACTAATGATGATAAATACAATCCACCTGTGTGTAATCAAGTCTCCGTATGAATGCACCTGCACTGTGATAGTCTCAGAGGTCCGTTAAAAGCGCAGAGAGCATCATGAAGAACAAGGAACACACCAGGCAGGTCCGAGATACTGTTGTGAAGAAGTTTAAAGCCGGATTTGGATACAAAAAAAAATCCCAAGCTTTAAACATCCCAAGGAGCACTGTGCAAGTGATAATATTGAAATGGAAGGAGTATCAGACCACTGCAAATCTACCAAGACCTGGCCGTCCCTCTAAACTTTCAGCTCATACAAGGAGAAGACTGATCAGAGATGCAGCCAAGAGGCCCATGATCACTCTGGATGAACTGCAGAGATCTACAGCTGAGGTGGGAGACTCTGTCCATAGGACAACAATCAGTCGTATATTGCACAAATCTCGCCTTTATGGAAGAGTGGCAAGAAGAAAGACATTTCTTAAAGATATCCATAAAAAGTGTCGTTTAAAGTTTGCCACAAGCCACCTGGGAGACACCCCAAACATGTGGAAGAAGGTGCTCTGGTCAGATGAAACCAAAATTGAACTTTTTGGCAACAATGCAAAACGTTATGTTTGGCGTAAAAGCAACACAGCTGAACACACCATCCCCACTGTCAAACATGGTGGTGGCAGCATCATGGTTTGGGCCTGCTTTTCTTCAGCAGGGACAGGGAAGATGGTTAAAATTGATGGGAAGATGGATGGAGCCAAATACAGGACCATTCTGGAAGAAAACCTGATGGAGTCTGCAAAAGACCTGAGACTGGGACGGAGATTTGTCTTCCAACAAGACAATGATCCAAAACATAAAGCAAAATCTACAATGGAATGGTTCAAAAATAAACATATCCAGGTGTTAGAATGGCCAAGTCAAAGTCCAGACCTGAATCCAATCGAGAATCTGTGGAAAGAACTGAAAACTGCTGTTCACAAATGCTCTCCATCCAACCTCACTGAGCTCGAGCTGTTTTGCAAGGAGGAATGGGAAAAAATGTCAGTCTCTCGATGTGCAAAACTGATAGAGACATACCCCAAGCGACTTACAGCTGTAATCGCAGCAAAAGGTGGCGCTACAAAGTATTAACTTAAGGGGGCTGAATAATTTTGCACGCCCAATTTTTCAGTTTTTGATTTGTTAAAAAAGTTTGAAATATCCAATAAATGTTGTTCCACTTCATGATTGTGTCCCACTTGTTGTTGATTCTTCACAAAAAAATACAGTTTTATATCTTTATGTTTGAAGCCTGAAATGTGGCAAAAGGTCGCAAAGTTCAAGGGGGCCGAATACTTTCGCAAGGCACTGTATTTGCGTATGTATTACAGATGGCAGAACTTGAGATTCACGGCCTTGGTGAAGACACAGGAACTCGATGAGTCAACATTATGGCATCTTCGTCGATACCATGCCGTGTCTCTGGCAGAGTATGTGGTGATGAAGATGACACACCACAGGTATGTAACTGGAGTCCACCTCATAGTTTATGCATAATTTTGCAATTGGAATGTTTGATCAATAAAATATTATGAACTTTATATTTCCAGAACACTTTTTTTTTTTTTTCTGAATTTTTATCCCCTTTTTCTCCCCAATTTCGTGGTGTCCAAATTGTTGTAGTAGCTACTATCTTGTCCCATCACTACAGCTCCCGTACGGGCTCGGGAGAGACGAAGGATGAAAGTCATGCGTCCTCCGATACACAACCCAACTTAGCCGCACTGCTTCTTAACAGCGCGCATCCAACCCGGAAGCCAGCCGCACCAATGTGTTGGAGGAAACACCGTGCACCTGGCAACCTTGGCTAGTGCGCACTGCGCCCGGCCCGCCACAGGAGTCGCTGGTGCGCGATGAGACAAGGACATCCCTATCCCAAAAATGGCTAAAAAAATGTTTTTGCTTTGTCATTTTGGGGTTGTGTGTAGGTTGATGAGGGGAAAAAACGATTTAATCAATTTTAGGATAAGGCTGTAACATAACAAAATGTGGAAAAAGTCAAGGGGTCTGAATACTTTCTGAATGTACTGTATAGGCCTAAGGCTGAGACAATAAGAAGACACCGTGGCAGAATAAATTAAACCACACCTTAGTTTTAAAACAAAACCGGAGAGAAACATCTGTCCGGTGGAGTCCACAAAGCATAATACATGTAACAAACAGTTATGTGACCTACAGCATGGTCAAGCAAGTTAATGTTAATTACATTTTCGAGTTACCGCAAGTCTCAAAGAAAACAGGAGCTACCTCCAGTATTCCGGCACCAATTCAACATCATCTAATCACCTATGCTTAGTCTAATACTGTGACAACAAAAAAAATGTCAAAAACAATTTATTCCAATCAACGTAAGCTAAAAATTATGTGGCTGTCCATGGTTCTGTTGTGTGTTTGTGTGTGGGTGTTCGCAAGTAGAAAAAACACGTTGACTCACCCTACTTGTAGAGAAACGCCAATGCCATCCTCCACACTTTCATGTTGATGAAACAGTCTATGACTGTCCAACAGTACATGCTTTTTTTGTTGTTGTCCTAGGCTACCTGGCTAAAATGCTTGCTCGCTAGCCTTTCTTTTATGGAGAATGTTAGCTAGTTAATATTAGCCTACTACATCTAGCTATATATTGTACGTCCATCCTCTCAGGCCAGGGGAACAATGTATGAATGGATCAGAATCGCCGTTATAATCATTGGACAGTACAGAGAATTAAGAAAAACCACAAGTCCAAATCCCCATCCATGGCTAATTTAGGAAAAATACAATTTTAGCTAGTTATCCAACAACACAACGAGATGCAACAATTCAAGTAGTTTCTGTCAATGAAGTATTGCTCTCGATGTGATTGAAGTGAAGCCAAATCCAAACGAGCTTCCGTTGACACTTTTTTTAGTGCGCCAGGACCATTAACATTTTAGCTCAACACTGATTGGCTATTATTTAATACTTGTAGTTTTTTTTTTATCAAGGGAGGCCAAATGCTCACCGACTTACCTTGCATTCAATGCTACGGGTGGCAACAATGTCATACTCTTTTTGACCAGACAGCATCAGATAGATGGGCTACACATACAGAGACAGAGGGGCGCTGTTTCGCTTGCTTTCTAATGATGAGATACAGTTGAAGTCGGATGTTTACATACACTTAGGTTGGAGTCATTAAAACTTGTTTTTCAACCACTCCACAAATTTCTTGTCAATAAAATATAGTTTTGGCAAGTCGGTTAGGACACCTACTTTGTGCATGACACAATTCATTTTTCCAACAATTGTTTACAGACAGATTATTTCATTATTAAACCAAAATGTATATAAAAACATGCTTGTCAAAATATGCTTACTTCAAAACAGGAATAGAATGTTCATCCAGTTTTGTACACAAGTTGAATAAACGAACACTGAAAAAAAAATTGACGAGCGTTATTCAAATCAAATCAAATTATTACACGATAGCTGCTGGTTCAAAATGCATTCCATACATTACTTTATTTTCAGGACTTACATTTATTTTAAATCACAAAGCTAATTTCATCAATCATAATGTAAAGAGATTATTTTAAGTGTTCATTTTTTTACATGTCAAGTTGAAGCCATTTCAGAATGCTATAATTAACTTATTCAGAACTGGCCACAAATGTGCTTTATTTGGTATATGTCACCTCTTAAATGTGTAACCTGATCCACTAGCCTGATTGCTGCCTTAGTTTCGTTTCACTGAATCCATGTATCATACCCATACTAATTCATTAAAGTAGCTCATCATAGTGTGTAAAATAAATAGATGGTTGTATATTTTTTGTTTGTGTTGGTAGAATGTTTATTCCGGTTCTACATCGATGGTTTACTCAAACATTTAAAATAACGTATGACCTTTATTCTAATTCACGATATCACTTTGATTATTATTATTATTATTATTGCCTTCATGTGCCCACTCCAAATTGTACATTAATAAAGTATACAATTAATCAATAGCAGTGCTTGACTTGGGCAGGAGCTCACCTGAGCAGAGTACTGGCACCTCAGATTTTCTACTGTTTGAGTTCCTGTTCCTCTTATAGAATTTTTGCTCAAAAGTTTGTGGAGCTCCTGCACTTAAATATTAACAGTACCCACACCCAAAATGAGTAATGGCACCTATTTCAGTCCAAGTCAAGCACTGATCTATAGCAACGAATAGGACTTACCCATTCCAGCTGCATAGAGATGCCGTCACATCACTGCTCCTCTACATTTCTTGATTGTAGGCTACTTCCTTACAACAAGGCGCTTTCTTGTGTCTTGGTAGGAGACAGCTTTTTTGATTGGTCAGAGTCTGATCACTGATCCAATCAAATGATTGTTTACCCTATTTGGGCATAGATTATCCTCATAGGAGGCTGACGTTTGAGCTGAGCCAGATCTTTACAATGGCAACCTGAAAAGTAGGTCACGAGCTAGGGTGTGGTGCATTGGTATTAATCCTAGTGCTTTACAGGCCTATTTCATGTACAGTACACGAAAAGTTTGCCCAAGCATACCTTCTTCCGTTGTGTTAAGCAATAATCGAAATAGCTGAGATTACTTAAAGCATTCTCCAAGGTACAACAGTCCAAATAAACCGAAAATAACAATTATAGTGCTTTTCACAAGACCTCAAAGCTCTTGACCTGGATAAATAACCCCATCTACCGACAATGTTTTAACACCCACCTGTAAATGGGTATTTAAAATAATTGGTCATCAATACTGCATGATATCATATGTAAGAGGAGACCAAAAAGAAATGAAATGTTCTACATTCACTTAATAAATATTTACATTTGAAGATGATGATGACAACATGCCAGTCGTCCAGTAGTTTTAAAAGGCTTAGGGCTGAAATGTTGTATTAGGCACGTGACAAATAAAATGTGATTATTTTTTTATTTTTTTAATACAGTACATACCATGTAGCAGGCTACTCATCTTACCATTAAGATAACATACTGACCATGTATCAGGCTCCTTGCCTTATCATTATGACAATGATGTGTCTTTGGCTATGCCGGATTAAGTGATATGACATGCTATTCTTTTTTGTTGTTTAGATTTTTACCCCTTTTTCTTCCCAATTTCATTGTATCCAATTCTTTTTTTTAGTAGCTACTATCTTGTCTCATCGCTACAACTCCCGTACAGGCTCGGGGGAGATGAAGATTGAAAGTCATGCGTCCTCCGATACACAACCCAACTGCTTCTTAACACAGCGCGCATCCAACCCAGAAGCCAGCCGCACCAATGTGTCAGAGGAAACACCGTGCACCTGGCAACCTTGGTTAGCGCGCACTGCACCCGGCCCGCCACAGGAGTTGCTGGTGCGCGATGAGACAAGGACATCCCTACCGACCAAGCCCTCCCTAACCCGGACGACGCTAGGCCAATTGTGCGTCGCCCCACGGACCTCCCGATCGCGGCCAGTTACGACAGAGCCTGGGCGCGAACCCAGAGTCTCTGATGGCGCTGCAGTACAGCGCCCTTAACCACTGCGCCACCCGGGAGGCATGACATGCTATTCTATAAAATAATTTCTCTGTAATTAATATTACCTGATTAAGCTAATCAGGTAAATAATTAACTAGAAAGTCGGGGCACCACGAAATAATGTTTATAGAGCTGTTATCTTCCGAATAAATTCTTAAAGACCTAGTAATCTTTTACATCAATAACAATCAATATTTAATCGTCACCTTATTTAGTATCATCTGAAAGTTGTAAAATCTTGGTTATCTTCACAAACCCTGGCTAACAAGTTGAATCAGCAATACAAAATTTGGTTTAATTATTTATTTACTAAATAATTTACTAAATAATCACACTCAATGGATCATACATTGATTACAAATTATGTCACAAAGAAACGTCCCTGGTGGACGGAACAGATACGATGGCTGGTTACACAAAGAGAGGGGGTTGGGCTTGAGTAAAAGAGCGGGAAGACTGAGTAACAAAGGGAGAAGCTATGCTATCGTAAATACAGAATCTTATGCATTCTAAATAACCGCCCTTTTGAAAAAGGAGAATGCAATAAATATTTACTCTGAGCTGCGCTTCGGTAGATTGGTCATCGACGGAAGGCCGGTTTGTCCTTTATGGATCTCTGGTCCTCTGAAGAATGTCTAGTGGTGAACTGGAGCGTGGTAGAATGGATACCAAGTTGGTATTCTTTTAAGCTCATGCTATATTCTGGATGGTATAGTCGAAATTCATCCTTTCGGTGTGTAGGTCGTCACCTTCACATTGAAATTCGATGCCAATTGCGTTAGGTTCTTGATGAGGTTGGCTTAGTTCTGTAGGTGGTCTTTGTCCTTTCAACATGGGGATAGTAAGTCCTCACGTCCTTGAACAGCTTATTATCTGAGCCCTTTTAAACGTAGGACTGTCGCCCATACGTCCTCGGAACAGAAAGTTACATTTTCGTCAAGGGCTTTATATAGGAGGGGAGAGAAGGTCGTGTTTCATAGTTTATAACCAATGTCTGTTCACATGGGCAGGGCCACTGAGTTGAGAATAGTTCCCTCATGAAACCCCAATTCTCTCATTTGGAAGCTAAAATTACATTTATTCTTTTCACAAATAGTTTAATATTTAAACATTTAAATTGCACAATTCCATGTGAATCTGATAACTAGAATGTGTAGACTTTCCAAGATACCATTTATGTCGTCCGATCATCAGTAATAATGTTTCAGGTGCCAACTGATCTGGCATCATATTCATTTAGTACCAACACATATTTTCAGCTGGTTGGATAATCCCGAAATATGGTTCCTTTCCCATCTTTTGATGTCAGCAAACTCTCTCTCTCAATGTTAATCAGGGGATTTTCAATCGTCACATCGGTAGAGTAGAGAGGAAAAGGGGAAAGGCATTTATGGGGGTCATAAACCTCCCCCACTCAGGCCAACGTCATGACAACAACATACTGACCATGTATCAGGCTCCTCGCCTTAACATTATGACAACATTATGACAACGCTCACCCAGAGGCGGCGCTCCTAGTGGCCAGGGACTTTAATGCAGGGAAACTTAAATCAGTTTTACCTAATTTCTATCAGCATGTTAAATGTGCAACCAGAGGAAAAACAAATTCTAGACCACATTTACTCCACACACAGAGATGCGTACAAAGCTCTCCCTAACCTTCCATTTGGCAAATCTGACCATATTTCTTTCCTCCTGATTCCTGCTTACAAGCAAAAACGAAAGCAGGAAGCACCAGTGACTCGGTCAATAAAAAAGTGTTCAGATGGAGCAGATGCTAAGCTACAGGACTGTTTTGCTAGCACACACTGGAATATGTTCCGGGTCTCTTCCGATGGCATTGAAGAGTAGACCACATCTGTCACTGGCTTCATCAATAAGTGCATCGAGGACGTCGTCAGCTGTTCTGGACGACTGTGTGATCACGCTCTCCGCAGCCGATGTGAGTAAGACCTTTAAACAGGTCAACGTTCACAAGGTCGCAGGGCCAAAACGGATTACCAGCACGTGTACTCCGAGCATGCGCTGACCAACTGACAAGTGTCTTCACTAACATTTTCAACCTCTCCCTGTCCAAGTCTGTAATACCAACATGTTTCAAGCAGACCACCATACTCCCTGTGCCAAAGAACACTCTGATAACCTACCTACAGTGGGGCAAAAAAGTATTTAGTCAGCCACCAATTGTGCAAGTTCCCCCACTTAAAAAGATGAGAGAGGCCTGTAATATTCATCATAGGTACACTTCAACTATGACAGACAAAATTAGGGAAAAAAATCCAGAAAATCACATTGTAGGATTTTTTATGAATTTATTTGCTAATTATGGTGGGAAATAAGTATTTGGTCACCTACAAACAAGCAAGATTTCTGGCTCTCACAGACCTGTAACTTCTTCTTTAAGAGGCTCCTCTGTCCTCCACTCGTTACCTGTATTAATGGCACCTGTTTGAACTTGTTATCAGTATAAAAGACACCTGTCCACAACCTCAAACAGTCACACTCCAAACTCCACTATGGCCAAGACCAAAGAGCTGTCAAAGGACACCAGAAACAAAATTGTAGACCTGCACCAGGCTGGGAAGACTGAATATGCAATAGGTAAGCAGCTTGGTTTGAAGAAATCAACTGTGGGAGCAATTATTAGGAAATGGAAGACATACAAGACCACTGATAATCTCCTTCGATCTGGGGCTCCACGCAATATCTCACCCCGTGGTGTCAAAATGATCACAAGAAAAAAAAATCCCAGAACCACACGGGGAGACCTAGTGAATGACCTGCAGAGAGCTGGGACCAAAGTAACAAAGCCTACCATCAGTAACACACTATGCCGCCAGGGACTCAAATCCTGCAGTGCCAGACATGTCCCCCTGCTTAAGCCAGTACATGTCCAGGCCCGTCTGAAGTTTGCTAGAGAGCATTTGGATGACCCAGAAGAAGATTGGGAGAATGCCATATGGTCAGATGAAACCAAAATATAACTTTTTGGTAAAAACTCAACTCGTCGTGTTTGGAGGACAAAGAATGCTGAGTTGCATCCAAAGAACACCATACCTACTGTGAAGCATGGGGGTAGAAACATCATGCTTGGGGCTGTTTTTCTGCAAAGGGACGACTGATCCGTGTAAAGGAAAGAATGAATGGGGCCATGTATCGTGAGATTTTGAGTGAAAACCTCCTTCCATCAGCAAGGGCATTGAAGATGAAACGTGGCTGGGTCTTTCAGCATGACAATGATCCCAAACACACCGCCTGGGCAACAAAGGAGCTGCTTCGTAAGATGCATTTCAAGGTCCTGGAGTGGCCTAGCCAGTCTCCAGATCTCAACCCCATAGAAAATCTTTGGAGGGAGTTGAAAGTCCATGTTGCCCAGCAACAGCCCCAAAACATCACTGCTCTAGAGGAGATCTGCATGGAGGAATGGGCCAAAATACCAGCAACAGTGTGTGAAAACCTTGTGAAGACTTACAGAAAACATTTGACCTCTGTCATTGCCAACAAAGGGTATATAACAAAGTATTGAGATAAACTTTTGTTATTGACCAAATACTTATTTTCCACCATAATTTGCAAATAAATTAATAAAAAAATCCTACAATATGATTTTCTGGAGAAAAACATTTCTCATTTTGTCTGTCATAGTTGAAGTGATGAAAATTACAGGCCTCTCTCATCTTTTTAAGTGGGAGAACTTGCACAATTGGTGGCTGACTAAATACTTTTTTGCCCCACTGTAAATGACTACCAACCCGTAGCACTCACGTCTGTAGCCATGAAGTACTTTGAAAGGCTGGTCATGGCTAACATCAACACAAATATCCCAGACACCCTAGACCCACTCCAATTTTCATACCACACCAACAGATCCACAGATGATGCAATCTCTATTGAACTCCACACTGCCCTTTCACACCTGGACAAAAGGAACACCTATGTGAGAATGCTATTCATTGACGACAGCTCAGCGTTCAACACCATAGTGCCCTCAAAGCTCATCACTAAGCTAAGGACCCTGGGACTAAACACCTCCCTATGCAACTGGATCCTGGACTTCCTGATGGGCCGCCACCAGGTGGTAAGGGTAGTTAACAACACATCCGCCACGCTGATCCTCAACACGGGGGCACCTCAAGGGTGCGTGCTCAGTCCCCTCCTGTGCTCCCTGTTCACCCACGACTGCACGGCAGGCACAACTCCAACACCATCTGTTACGTACGCCTCTAGGAAGAGGGAATGCAACACCCTGCTACAACTCAACTCCCCGTGGAGTGAAAGAGGTACGGGACTGTAGGTGCGAGTAAGGATGACAAAGGCAGAGAATTTACCGTTTACTGGGAATTTATTTATTCCTTCACACTGTAAATTTGGGGGAAAGGGGCTGGACGGAACCAAAGCAAAGAAAGTACATGTCAAAGCCCCCTCTCCTACCTTACCTGCCTACCCACAACTTACCTAACTTAGCACCATCTGGTGCACTAACCAAAATACAGGGGGTAGTCCGCCCAGGTCTTACCTAGTGTGCATAGACAGTGAATACTACGGGTTATGCATGCCCGCAGGCCTCTTGCCAAAGCACTCCCTAGGTGCCCTCCCCTTACCCCTTGGGAACAAATTAAACAGAATACAAACCATTTCAATAACCCTAACAGTCCTTTGGACATAAACATACCTCTGCAAGACCGGCTACAAACTACTTCACAAAAAAAAAAAAGAACACTTAACAATTCACATTTTTTTCTTCTCTGTCGGGGTGGCCACCTCTCTAGTGGGTTGTTATCTGTCACACGCCATCCCCCTCAACCTCCAGCAGTCGGATCCTCTCCTCTAGTGCTCTGTACTTCTCCTGATCCTGCTCTTTCTCCTGTTGAAGTTGTCTCACCACTGTCCAGAGTGCAGATATGTCTCTCTCCACCTCCAGCTCTCCGGGTCTGGTTAAGAGAGTGTTGTTGTGCTGGACTGTTGTCTGGGTCTGTGCTGACTGGAGTGTAATCACCTGCTGTTCCAGCTCCACCTGCCTTACCTCCAGCTGGATAAATGTATCCTTCATTTCAATGAGGGAGTAGTAATCTGTGCTGGGAGGTTGACTTTCCACTGGGGGTTGCTCGTCTGTGGGGTTATATAACGAAGAGGTCTGGTCTGACCCGCTCAGGGTGGGGTTATCTTTCTCAAGGGAGAGTTTCTCCTGCTGGGCTAATTCTTTAATTAGGTGAAAGTCCAGCTGAAACTGTTTGGGGTTACCCTGTACCATTACTGTTCCGGACTTATAGTGATTTATATTAGCTGACTCGGAGTCTTCGTTGTTGTCTTTTGTTATCTTTTCTTGCCTTATCATTCTTTACATACACATGGTACTGTATTTTAATTACCTCTGAACAGCAGGAGGGAGCTTCTAAGGCCTCTCCATTTGTTTGGAGTAGACTGTTTGACTCTCCTGCCATTGTTGTGCTAATGGCCTTTGACACCTCTCACTTGACACGTCAGTGCTAGTTGAAGCTGTATCAAGCTTGGCAGAATTATGTTAGCATTCAGTCCTTATAAAGTAATGTAGTGTATTTTTCTTCTTGGCTTTTGGAAATAAAATATAGCTTCAGACTAAACATTACTACATAGGACACACCAATCAGCTTCCTGTCTGAGCAACAAACACGGGCTTTTCTAGCTTCAGAAGGAGTGGGATACAGCTGTATCCTCTGACGAGAGTGCATGGTCAGCTCCAATTAGCAATGGGGCCGACCAATCAACTGCTTGGGGGAATTTCAGGAAACCATCCTGAAACACACACATACAAAACTACAACACAGAAACTGGGGAACTTAACACCATCATTAAGTTTGCTGATGACACAACAGTGGTAGGCCTGATCACCGACAACGATGAGACAGCCTATAGGGATGAGGTCAGAGACCTGACCGTGTGGTGCAAGGACAAAGACCTTCTCCCTCAATGTGATCAAGACAAAGGAGATGATTGTGGACCACAGGGAAAAAAAGGACCGAGCACGCCCCCATCCTCATCGAAGGGGCTGTAGTGGAGCAGGTTGAGAGTTTCAAGTTCCTTGGCATCCACATCAACAAACTATCATGGTCCAAGCACACCAAGACAGTCGTGAAGAGGGCATGACAAAACCTATTCCCCCTCAGGAGACTGAAAAGATTTGGCATGGGTCCTCAGATGGTTTTACAGCTGCGCCATCGAGAGCATCACTGCCTGGTACTGCTCGGCCTCTGACCGCAAGGCACTACAAAGGGTAGTGTGTACGGCCCAGTACATCACCGGGGCCAAGCTTCCTGCTGTTAGGTACTAATTTTAAGAGTAAATGACTCCACAGACACTAGGAAAGCTTAACCAAGTTTAATTATTCCCAAAGGGTCGATACAGCTGCATTCAGACACAGACATGGCTTCCCTCGTGGTAATATTCATACCCCACTTTGGGTGGAGTCTCCTCCTAAACATCGCTATGATCCTATCCTAACATCGCTAACATCTCTATGATCGCTATGATCCTTCAACGGTTTCTCTCATTATCAGTACTGCCACATGTGATCGTGTTCCCTGCACTCAGCACCTCCCAAGCTTCATAATGGCTCCACCCCTTATTATTGTTATCTCTTACTTTTTTGGGGGCAATTTCTTAAAACTGCATTGTTGGTTAAAGGCTTGTAAGTAATCATGTATTCAGCGCATGTGACAAAAAAATGTAAATACATACCATGTATCAGGCTCCTCATCTTACCATTAAGATAACATACTGACCATGTATCAGGCTCCTCATCTTACCATTATGACAACATACTGACCATGTATCAGGCTCCTCATCTTACCATTAAGATAACATACTGACCATGTATCAGGCTCCTCATCTTACCATTATGACAACATACTGACCATGTATCAGGCTCCTCATCTTACCATTAAGATAACATACTGACCATGTATCAGGCTCCTCATCTTACCACTATGACAACATACTGACCATGTAATCAGGCTCCTCATCTTACCATTATGACAACATACTGACCATGTATCAGGCTCCTCATCTTACCATTATGACAACATACTGACCATGTATCAGGCTCCTCATCTTACCATTATGACAACATGCTGACCATGTATCAAGCTCCTCATCTTACCATTATGATAACATACTGAGCATGTACGTATCAGGCTCCTCATCTTACCATTATGATAACATACTGAGCATGTACGTATCAGGCTCCTCATCTTACCATTATGACAACATACTGGCTATGTATCAGGCTCCTTGCCTTACCATTATGATAACATACTGACCATGTATCAGGCTCCTCATCTTACCATTATGACAAACACTTCATTTTTATAATCAACAACATTTGACAGTACGAACATGTGAAATCTTAACCCTGATGTCCATTGTTAAAATACATGCAATCCTTTTTCCATGTTAGCGATGAGGAGATGTGTCTGTGATATGAAAAACTCAAAATAAAAATAATGAATATACAGTATGACATGATAGAATCTCCGTCCTCTTTTCCACCCTCTCTGTCCGCCCTCCTGCCAGCCAAACCCTGAGTCTTTACTACTGCCATTCACAGCAAAGACGGTTCCTCCTATTATATCAATCAGGGACTGGGGAGAACAAAAGGACAAACTGATGAGCTCTCGACCAATTTTGTTTCTTTAACAGTGCTTTGGTGTAGCTGACTAGTGGTGAATGCCATTATTAATACTAGTGCCTGCTTCTGCTGTTGATATTTGATTAACAGAGAGAGCGAGAAAAGAGAGAAGCAGAGATATGAGTTTCTCTTCTGAAAACACCACTGTACTGCGTTGTGGCATGGCCTGGCTAGTCACCCGGAACCAAATGGCTCCCACTGCTCCTTCAGTCGCCTACTGCAATGCGGAAACAATGTGTGGAACCGATCTACTAAAGGATTTTGTGGTGGGGGTAGAGGGTGAGGGAGGTAGTGAACGACCGGATGTCATCGATGAGCGTGGCGTCGGCCAGCATGAGGGAGGCAGGCAGCAAGGTCAGCTTGGACACGTCTCCGTAGGAGGAGGTCATAGAGGCCTGGCCTTGGTCCTCTTCCCCCTCTGAGGGGCTGGGGCTGCAGCTGCCAATGGAGTGGCTGTGTTTTTTCTCCGCGTTTCCACCATAAATCCAGAGAATGCCAGACTTTGACAAAGTTATGATGACCATATTTGCCCACAAAGGACCCCGCTGCGCCACCTTCACAACAAGGTGAGTCCAAAAATGTATTGTATGCTGCTGCATAAATGATGTAATATGCAAGGAGATATGTATACTGTAGCTAAGAAAGTACTACTAAGTGTATATTGTGTAGTAAGCTGTTAGTAGCCCATGTGCCTCACCCTAATAATTTGGTCTATTTTCACCAACACAGTGTTGTAAACACATCGTTCGTGGCTTGTTTGGCTACTTGTTTGTACAGCGTTGACAGTGCTACTGATAGTACTGGTGGTGCTTGGCTTGCACGTGCAAATTCAGCACACACAACATTCTAGAATATAATTGTGTTATTTGACGTGTCAAATTAAAAGCTTTATTTAATGCGTCAAATCGTGTTATGACGTGCATCTTTTTTTGACACGCAAAAACCCAAACTGCGTTTAATGTGCCTCACGCTAATCATTTGGTCTATTTTCACCTCTTGATTTTGCCTACTGTTCTAACTTGGTAGTGCACAAATAGCCGACAACCTGTTTTAGAGAAATGTAGTCATTGAATATTGTAAGAGCTTTCATTGTCTGCTTATATGCCACCTTTATTTATCCTACAGTTCTGACTTGTTGTACAGTGAGTACACTCGTTTTACTGTGGATATAGATACTTTTGTACCTGTTTCCTCCAGCATCTTCACAAGGTCCTTTGCTGTTGTTCTGGGATCGATTTGCACTTTTTGCACCAAAGTACCTTTCTCTCTAGGAGACAGAACGCGTCTCCTTCCTGAGCGGCATGAAGGCTGCGTGGTCCCACTATTGTTTGTACAGGTGAACGTGGCACCTTCATGTGTTTGGAAATTGCTCCCAAGGATGAACCAGACTTGTGGAGGTCTACAATTGTTTTCTGCGATCTTGGCTGATTTCTTTTGATTTCCCATGATGTCAAGCAGGTATGCCTTGAAATACATCCACAGGTACACCTCCAATTAACTCAAATGATGTCAATTAGCCTATCAGAAGCTTCTAAAGCCATGACAGAATTTTCTGTAATTTTCCAAGCTGTTTAAAGGCACAGTCAACCTCAGTGGACGTAAACTCCCGACTTCAACTGTATGTGCTTGCATGGTAGAGGGAGCATATCAAGTGTTATCCCCTATCAGCTCCTCCAGAGCTTACTGTACCTCCTCTCCCTCTGTCACATGGTAGGCTTTGGAGAGAAGGAGAATGGCCAGGCAAGTCAGAGCAGAGTAGCAGGCCAATGTTTGTGGTTTCTTTGCAATGCTTGCAGTTAGTCACTGATTCCTTCCATACGACTCATTCTTTGATTTGCGATTTCCAACGTGTTGTGTAATCTTTATGTACAATGGCCGATGAGCACCGATTCGTTTTATCTATAATTTCTCTTCATTATTTATCTTCATACGCCAAGGATTAAAAAGGATTTGCCAGTAGATTGTCGACTTGATGACAACTGTAGATGACTGCTAGATAAGATTTTGAAAGTAAGATGTTGACATCAGTCCAATCAAAGCTACTGTAGCTATAGGATGACATGTCTGCTGCAGAGAGACTAGAAAAAGCATGAGAAAATGGGTTTATCAGTCATGGAAATAAAAGTGATAAAAACATGTTGGCTCACTATTTAAAAAGAAGATGAGAACAAACTATATGATAAAAAATGTGATATATGATAAAAAAAATACCAGCGTTTTGGTCCAGGTACATTGCTACCTAGCAATATTTTTTAACATATCTTTCCTTCAAATCCAATGTTAATTGTCACGTGACAAATACAACAGGTTGAAGCCCTTGACCCTGATGACCAGGCAGCTTGTGGTTGAAGCCCTTGACCCTGATGACCAGGCAGCTTGTGGTTGAAGCCCTTGACCCTGATGACCAGGCAGCTTGACTCTGATGACCAGACAGCTTGTGGTTGAAGCCGTTGAAGCCCTTGACCCTGATGACCAGACAGCTTGTGGTTGAAGCCCTTGACCCTGATGACCAGACAGCTTGACCCTGATGACCAGACAGCTTGACCCTGATGACCAGGCAGCTTGACCCTGATGACCAGGCAGCTTGTGGTTGAAGCCCTTGACCCTGATGACCAGGCAGCTTGACCCTGATGACCAGACAGCTTTTGGTTGAAGCCCTTGACCCTGATGACCAGACAGCTTGTGATTGAAGCCCTTGACCCTGATGACCAGGCAGCTTGACCCTGATGACCAGGCAGCTTGTGGTTGAAGCCCTTGACCCTGATGACCAGGCAGCTTGACCCTGATGACCAGACAGCTTGTGATTGAAGCCCTTGACCCTGATGACCAGGCAGCTTGACCCTGATGACCAGGCAGCTTGTGGTTGAAGCCCTTGACCCTGATGACCAGGCAGCTTGTGGTTGAAACCCTTGACCCTGATGACCAGGCAGCTTGACCCTGATGACCAGACAGCTTGACCCTTATGACCAGGCAGCTTGACCCTGATGACCAGGCAGCTTGACCCTGATGACCAGGCAGCTTGTGGTTGAAA
Organism: Oncorhynchus mykiss; assembly: GCF_057628025.1. Lineage (NCBI taxonomy): Eukaryota > Metazoa > Chordata > Actinopteri > Salmoniformes > Salmonidae > Oncorhynchus > Oncorhynchus mykiss. The sequence continues at coordinate 15,590,705 of NC_143022.1, read as the reverse complement.
CCCTTGACCCTGATGACCAGGCAGCTTGACCCTGATGACGAGACAGCTTTTGGTTGAAGCCCTTGACCCTGATGACCAGACAGCTTGTGGTTGAAGCCCTTGACCCTGATGACCAGACAGCTTTTGGTTGAAGCCCTTGACCCTGATGACCAGACAGCTTGTGATTGAAGCCCTTGACCCTGATGACCAGACAGCTTGTGATTGAAGCCCTGACCCCTCCTGTCTCAGCCTCTACGTATTTACGTTCTCTAATTCTCTCCTTCTCTCTCTCGGAGGACCTGAGCCCTAGGACCATGCCCCAGGACTACCTGACATGATGACTCCTTGCTGTCCCCAGTCCACCTGGCTGTGCTGCTGCTCCAGTTTCAACTGTTCTGCCTTATTATTATTCGACCATGCTGGTCATTTATGAACATTTGAACATCTTGGCCATGTTCTGTTATAATCTCCACCCGGCACAGCCAGAAGAGGACTGGCCATCACACATATGCTCTCTCTAATTCTCTCTTTCTTTCTCTCTCTCGGAAGACCTGAGCCCTAGGACCATGCCCCAGGAATACCTGACATGATGACTCCTTGCTGTCCCCAGTCCACCTGACTGTGCTGCTGCTCCAGTTTCAACTATTCTGCCTTATTATTATTCGACCATGCTGGTCATTTATGAACATTTGAACATCTTGACCATGTTTTGTTATAATCTCCACCCGGCACAGCCAGAAGAGGACTGGCCACCCCACATAGCCTGGTTCCTCTCTAGGTTTCTTCCTAGGTTTTGGCCTTTCTAGGGAGTTTTTCCTAGCCACCGTGCTTCTACACCTGCATTGCTTGCTGTTTGGGGTTTTAGGCTGGGTTTCTGTACAGCACTTTGAGATATCAGCTGATGTACGAAGGGCTATATAAATAAATTTGATTTGACCCTGATGACCAGGCAGCTTGTGGTTGAAGCCCTTGACCCTGATGACCAGGCAGCTTGTGGTTGAAACCCTTGACCCTGATGACCAGACAGCTTGTGGTTGACGCCCTTGACCCTGATGACCAGGCCATGTTCCCCGGCGATCAGTTTGTACTCCAGCTGGGCCACGTCAGCCTCGTAGGCCAGCTCTGCCAGGTTGTGGGCCAAGATGTTCACAAAAATGTCAAACAGCACCGGGGTAGAGGGCCCACATTACATACACATTTAGAGTGACTGTGAAAGAAAAAATGCCAACATCTACAAACAATAAGGGTTTTGTATTCAGATAAAATACTAACTTCTCTGGAGATTTCTAAATCATCGGGGAGATAAGGTTGAAACGGACATGAGCTAGAAGAAAAATTAGGGGAAGTATTAAATAACTAAAACAGGATATCATTTGAAATGTGTCAGTCTACTAGCTACTAACATTTCTATTACACATATTGAGAAATAGTAAATCCCAGGTGTCACTGCAATTCCTTAAGGTTATATACACTACCTAAGTAGCCGTTATACGCACTACCTAAGTAGAGATTATATACACTACCTAAGTAGGCGTTATACACCACCTAAGTAGAGCTTACATACTACCTAAGTAGAGGTTACATACACTACCTAAGTAGAGGTTACAGTGCCTTGCGAAAGTATTCGGCCCCCTTGAACTTTGCGACCTTTTGCCACATTTCAGGCTGCAAACATAAAGATATAAAACTGTATTTTTTTGTGAAGAATCAACAACAAGTGGGACACAATCATGAAGTGGAACGACATTTTTTGGATATTTCAAACTTTTTTAACAAATCAAAAACTGAAAAATTGGGCGTGCAAAATTATTCAGCCCCTTTACTTTCAGTGCAGCAAACTCTCTCCAGAAGTTCAGTGAGGATCTCTGAATGATCCAATGTTGACCTAAATGACAAATTATGATAAATACAATCCACCTATGTGTAATCAAGTCTCCGTATAAATGCACCTGCACTGTGATAGTCTCAGAGGTCCGTTAAAAGCGCAGAGAGCATAATGAAGAACAAGGAACACACCAGGCAGGTCCGAGATACTGTTGTGAAGAAGTTTAAAGCCGGATTTGGATACAAAAAGATTTCCCAAGCTTTAAACATCCCAAGGAGCACTGTGCAAACGATAATATTGAAATGGAAGGAGTATCAGACCACTGCAAATCTACCAAGACCTGGCCGTCCCTCTAAACTTTCAGCTCATACAAGGAGAAGACTGATCAGAGATGCAGCCAAGAGGCTCATGATCACTCTGGATGAACTGCAGAGATCTACAGCTGAGGTGGGAGACTCTGTCCATAGGACAACAATCAGTCGTATATTGCACAAATCTGGCCTTTATTGAAGAGTGGCAAGAAGAAAGACATTTCTTTAAGACATCCATAAAAAGTGTCGTTTAAAGTTCGCCACAAGCCACCTGGGAGACACACCAAACATGTGGAAGAAGGTGCTCTGGTCAGATGAAACCAAAATTGAACTTTTTGGCAACAATGCAAAACGTTATGTTTGGCGTAAAAGCAACACAGCTGAACACACCATCCCCACTGTCAAACATGGTGGTGGCAGCATCATGGTTTGGGCCCGCTTTTCTTCAGCAGGGACAGGGAAGATGGTTAAAATTGATGGGAAGATGGATGGAGCCAAATACAGGACCATTCTGGAAGAAAACCTGATGGAGTCTGCAAAAGACCTGAGACTGGGACGGAGATTTGTCTTCCAACAAGACAATGATCCAAAACATAAAGCAAAATCTACAATGGAATGGTTCAAAAATAAACATATCCAGGTGTTAGAATGGCCAAGTCAAAGTCCAGACCTGAATCCAATCGAGAATCTGTGGAAAGAACTGAAAACTGCTGTTCACAAATGCTCTCCATCCAACCTCACTGAGCTCGAGCTGTTTTGCAAGGAGGAATGGGAAAAAATGTCAGTCTCTCGATGTGCAAAACTGATAGACATACCCCAAGCGACTTAGCTGTAATCGCAGCAAAAGGTGGCGCTACAAAGTATTAACTTAAGGGGGCTGAATAATTTTGCACGCCCAATTTTTCAGTTTTTGATTTGTTAAAAATTTTGAAATATCCAATAAATGTCGTTCCACTTCATGATTGTGTCCCACTTGTTGTTGATTCTTCACAAAAAAATACAGTTTTATATCTTTATGTTTGAAACCTGAAATGTGGCAAAAGGTCGCAAAGTACAAGGGGGCCGAATACTTTCGCAAGGCACTGTATATATATATATATATATATATATATATGCACTGTATTATATTCTACTGTAATTTAGTCAACGCCACTCTGACATTGCTCGTCCTATCATTTATATATTTCTTAATTCCATTATTTTACTTTTAGATTGGTGTGTATTGTTAGATATTACTACACTGCTGGAGCTAGGAACACAAGCATTTCACTACACCTGCAATAACATCTGTTAAATATGTGTATGTAACCAATAACATCTGCCTAATATGTGTATGTAACCAATAACATTTGATTTGAAGTGCTCTGACAACAACAACAATTCATGATTATTTCAGGTGTGTCATCAGTGGGGGAATATTAAAACAAATGTTTTAGCATGTCACTACAACTGCTCACACCATTGACTGTACATTTATTTTATTCTGTCTGAAATTGACAATCAGAAAAAAGTCTGAAACAGAGCAGTGATGATTCTGCCCGTAGCATTAGAATTCTATTGATGATTCTGCCCATAACATTAGAATTCTAGTGATGATTCTGCTCATAGCATTAGGGTTCTATTGATGATTCTGCCCATAGCATTAGGGTTCTATTGATGATTCTGCCCGTCGCATTAGAATTCTATTGATGATTCTGCCGGTAGCATAAGAATTCTATTGATGATTCTGCCCGTAGCATTATAATTATATTGATGATTCTGCCCGTAGCATTAGAATTCTATTGATGATTCTGCCCGTAGCATTAGAATTCTATTGATGATTCTGCCCATAACATTAGAATTCTAGTGATGATTCTGCCCGTAGCATTAGAATTCTATTGATGATTCTGCCCGTAGCATTAGAATTCTATTGATGATTCTGCCCGTAGCATTAGAATTCTATTGATGATTCTGCCCGTAGCATTAGAATTCTATTGATGATTCTGCCCGTAGCATTAGAATTCTATTGATCACTGTCCACACAGTGCCTTCAGAAAATATTCAGACCCCTTGACTTTTTCAAAATGTTATGTTAGCCTTATTCTAAAATGGATTAAATCAATAAAAAATCTTTAATCTTCACACAATACCTCAGAATGACAAAGCGAACAGGTTATAATACATTTTTACAAATGTGAATGAAAGAAGAATGAAATAACCTTACTTACATAGTATTCAGACCCTTTACTCGAAATTGAGCTCAGGTGCATCCTGTTTCCATTGATCATCCTTGAGATTAGAGTCCACCTGTGGTAAATTCAATTGATTGGACATGATTTGGAAAGGCACACACCTGTCTATATAAAGGTCCCACAGTTGACAGTGCATGTCAGAGCAAAAACCAAGCCATGAGGTCGAAAGAATTGTCCGTAGAGCTCCAAAACAGGATTGTGTCGAGGCACAGATCTGGGGAAGGGTACAAAAAAATGTCTGCAGCATTAAAGGTCCCCAAGAACACAGTGACCTCCATCATTCATAAATGGAAGAAGTTTGGAACCACCAAGACCCTTCCTAGAGCTGGCCACCCAGATAAACTGAGCAATCGAGTGAGAAGGGCCTTGGTCAGGTGAGTGACCAAGAACATGATGGTCACTCTGACAGAGCTCCAGAGTTCCTCTGTGGAGATGGAAGAACCTTCCAGATAGACAACCATCTCTGCAGCACTCCACCAATCAGGCCTTTATGGTAGAGTGGCCAGACGGAAGCTAATCCTCAGTAAAAGGCACATGACAGCCCGCTTGGAGTTTGCCAAAAGTCGCAAAGACTCTCAGACCATGAGACACAAGATTATCTGGTTTGATGAAACCAAGATTTAACTTTTTGGCCTGAATACCAAGGTTCACGTTTGGAGGAAACCTGGCACCATCCCTACGGTGAAGCATGGTGGCGGTAGCATCATGCTGTGGGAATGTTTTTCAGCAGCAGGGACTGGGAGACTTGTCAGGATGATGACAAAGATGAACGGAGCAAAGTACAGAGAGATCATTGATGAAAACCTACTCCAGAGTGCTCAGGACCTCAGACTGGAGCAAAGGTTCACCTTCTAACAGGAACATGACCCTAAGCACACAGCCAAGACAACGCAGGAGTGGCTTTTGGACAGGTCTCTGAATGTCCTTAATTGGCCCAGCCAGAGCCTGGACTTCGACCCAATCAAACATCTCGAGAGACCTGAAAATAGCTGTGCCTCAACGCTCCCCATCCAACCTGACAGAGCTTGAGAAGATCTGCAGAGAAGATTGGGAGGAACTCCCCAAATACAGGTGTGCCAAGCTTGTAGCGTCATACCCAAGAAGACGAGGGGAAAAGAAGGTTGATGAGGGGGAAAAAAAGCAGTTTAATACATTTTAGAATAAGGCTGTAACGTAACAAAACGTGGAAAAAGTCAAGGGGTCTGAATACTTTCTAAAGGCCCTGTAGTTCTAATTGTGCTATTGTATGAATACAGTGTAGCTGCCATAGAATTAAACAATAAGGCATATGGCCAATATACCATGGCTAAAGGCTGTTCTTGCGCATGACATAATGCAGAGTGCTTGGATAAAGCCCTTAGCCATGGTACAGTATATTGGCCATATACCACAAACCCCCGAGGAGCCTTATTGCTATTATAAACCAATGTAATTAGAAGAGTAAAAATATATGTTTTGTCATACCTGTGGTATACGGTCTGATAAACCACGGCTTTCAGCCAATCAGCAGTCAGGGCTTGAACCATCCAGTTTATAATTAGGAATTAGAATACTTCATTTAATAAGATTTCGATGCTAACTGCCTATAAGAACATTTGATTCGTTGTAGTTTAACTGATTGTACAGAATTCAAAAGTAGAGTTGTGCTTTTTAATATACTAAATTGCATCTATAATATACAAACATCCACAAAATGTTGTACAATCACTTTGTGCTTTTCTCCCACTTTGTCTAGGAGTTCACTGTAACAACAAGTTCACATTAATGGTCTATATTTCTTCCCATAATACAGCATCAAAATAAATTCAGCAAACACCATTATAGCTTTGAACTATGATTTACAAATTCACATATTAAATCATTATATTAAGACATTTAAATATAAAACTGAAAATACACATGGTGGGAAGCTACACTTAAAAACGTGCTATTTTGCGATACAAAGATTTTGCAGAATATGTTTAAGATTTTGCCATTGTTTTTTTTTTAAGCAGAACATTTTAAAATATAATTTTCTGTCTCTTCCATTTCACAATGTATTTTGATGTTGACATGTACCTCTGCCCAAGTTACATGATACACAAATGAAACCGTTACAACTGAACACTCAGTTATGTGTCATACACAACAATAGACTGCTTTGCTCTCTAAAACACACACATTTTCATGAAATAAACACTGTACATAAACATGGCCTACATAACGTCTAGATGATATTAGCTGAAGGATAAAGAGTGTGCTCTCCAATGAACATCTATATTCTATATAGTCCCTCAGAATGTCAGAACTCCCTGTACATGGCATTGGCTTAGTGTTGGTGGTGAAAGAGGTATTGAACATCTTGCCATTTCAACAGTGTACCATTGTTACTACCTCTTCAAGAGACAGTTGCACTGCATATTGTTAAGAGACTCAAAAATCTACAGGGAAGATTGTTACCCACTGGGCAAAAACTGGTTGAATCAATGTTGTTTCTACATAATTTCAACCCCAAAAATATATGTGATGATGTTGAATCAATGTGGAAAACTGATTTGATTTGCAAAAAGTCATCAACGTAAGGGCATTTATATCTATTGTTTTATCCAACTTTGAACCTAAATCCAATGTCGTGGTGAATTTGTTGATTTCACGTTAGTTGACAACTCAACCAAATGTAAATCAAAACTAGATTGAACTGACGTCTGTACCCAGTGGGTAGTTTGTCTTCGCTTTAGTGCTTGTAAAGGACGGTCAACAAGAGCACTAAACCAAATTATTCTGAACTTGAAGGCAATGCAGCTATCGAGGCTCGTCTCCTAACCCGTGTAAACTTGTAATGCGAACTGATGTGGTCTTGTGTTTCTTTGTGTGGTGGTGAAGCCACTTTTTGGAGGATAGAGGCAATGCTGTGCTTACCTGTATACCCTGCTTAGTGTTCCTTGACCTCTGAACCAGCTGGAGGTCAAGGCTACAGGGGGGAAACATATGTAAATAGTAGTAGTAGTAGTGGTAGTAGTAGTTATTGATGGTAGTAGTTTTTGGTGGTAGTGGTAGTAGTAGTGGTTATTGGTAGCTTGATAAATTACATTGTATAGTTGGCTACTTTTTTGGAAAGAGGTTTGTGGAACTTGTAATAGCTTTACAGGGAGTTGGGAAAGAACAGTAGTGGAATGCTACCTGTCCCAGACCTGCTGTTTTCAACTCTCTTAGAGACAGCAGGAGTGGTAGAGATATTCGTAATGATCGGCTATGAAAAGCCAACTGACATTTACTCCTGAGGTGCTGACTTGCTGCACCCTCGACAACCACTGTGATTATTATTATTTGACCATGCTGGTCATTTATGAACATTTGAACATCTTGGCCATGTTCTGTTATAATCTCCACCTGGCACAGCCAGAAGAGGACTGGCCACCCCTCATAGCCTGGTTCCTCTCTAGGTTTCTTCCTAGGTTTTGGCCTTTCTAGGAGTTTTTCCTAGCCACCGTGCTTCTACACCTGTATTGCTTGCTGTTTGGGGTTTTAGGCTGGGTTTCTGTACAGCACTTTGAGATATCAGCTGATGTAAGAAGGGCTATATAAATACATTTGATTTGATTTTGATTTGAATGGCAAGTATCGTAGTGGAGAACTGAGGGGCCAAATCAGTAGTACCTCACTCATACTATAGGGCCAACCCCAACTGCACGGTGCTGGCTAGGATAGTTTCTATTCAAATGGTATTTTCCAGTATGGTTCCAGCAACTATGGTAGAAGCGTAACCAGGCCAGCCAAGTATGGCTCGGCATGGCTTGGCTCGGCATGGCTTGGCTCAGCCCTATAAGTGTGAGTCAGGCACAGGTGCACTTCTGAGGTAACTGGGGGGGCTTGTCGGTGAGTCTGGTAGTCTTGACGCCGGGGACCATGGGCGGCTCCACGTCCACTCGCTCGGACATCTTGACGCAGATGATGTCGACCAGCCGCTCAAACACCTGGCGGACATTAATGTTCTCCTTGGCGCTGGCCTCGTAGTACTCGAACCCTGCACACAGACAGAAGGAGTACATACAGTATGGTGAGTACATAGCTCTGGTCCAGGGCGTTAGTGTGCGTTCCTCTAATAAGTTAGTAGTGGAATGCACACTAACACCTAGGACCAGAGCTAGGTGAGGACACGGGATACTAAATATTACACAGGTTATACCATGCTGTGTACCAAGTACGAACACGCTCCAGGATTCGATAAGATACCCTCAGTGGTCACACTTCAGCCAACCGTTCAACATTTGAGAGCAAGAGGCTAACACAAAGCTCCAGGAGTGACAGGTCGTCTCAGAAAGGTGACATCAGAGCAGAGAGCATGAAACAACTAGCACTGATTAGCTTGCCTCCACAACATGGGGCGCAAAGCACAGACATGACACGTTATGCCGCACAGCTATAGAAATGACGCACAGCTATAGAGATGACGCGTGTAGACTCTTGACAAGACTAGAGTAATGCTAATAACACGTATAGAGAAGAACTGATGTGGATTTGCTTATACAGTGCCCTCCGTAACTACTGGGACAGTGAATAATGTTGGATGCATTTGCTGTATGTGTTGGTTGTGTTTCAGATTATTTTGTGCCTAGTAGAAATGAAATGTAAATAACTGTAACTTTCTCACTCATCATATTTCACAATTCATTCAGGACTATCCATTATCATGGAAGCATCCACATTAATGTAGATGTGTTTAGAAACATATTATACTCTTATTTACAATAAAAGTGACTCCAAGATGACACAATACATTATTGGGCACAAAATAATCTGAAACACAACCAAAACAAACAGCAAATGCACACAATGAGGTCATTGTGTGCTAGGAATATGGGACCAAATACTAAACTTTTTTACTACTTTAATACACATAAGTGATTTTGTCCCAATACTTTTGGTCCCCTACAATGGGGGGGGGGGGGGGGGGGGTCTATGTAAAAAAAAAAAGTGTTGTAATTTCTAAAGGTTTCACGCGATATGAATAAAAATGCCCTCAAATGAAAACGGATAGTCTGCACTTTAACCTCATAGTCATTGTTTGATTTCAAATCCAAACCTTTCGAGTATAAAGCCAAAAGACAAATGGCTTCACTGTCCCAATAAGGGCACTGTATAGCTCCAGGGGATAAATCTTTCTTGTGTATTACCAATTTATTCTTCATTCATACTAAAATAGAGTAGAGTAGACGCCATTTTGTTCACCACCACAATTCCTCAGTGTGGTTTCAATTAAAATCTCACAAACATGGAATCTTGTCCTGGCCAGAAATACCATTGCAGGTCAGCACTGCTATAAGGCGAAATAACATGAATTTCAGCAGAAGGACAGTCTTGACAATATGGTAATCCAGGCAATTAACTCACCTAATTGGTCAGCCAAGTGCTTCCCCTTCTCTGTGGGCACCACCCTCTCCTCGCCCACATCACACTTGTTGCCCACCAGGATGACCTGAGCGTTATCCCACGAATAGGTTTTTATCTGGGTAGCCCTGAAACACACACACACACACACACACACACAATCAGTGTCTTCTCCAGTGGTGAGTAATGAAAGCAGCAAAGGAAGCCATTTGAGAGTATTGAGAGACAGCCCTGGTGTCTCAGTCAGCAGACCCACCAGTCCTGCACAGCGTTGAAGGACTCTTCATTGCAGATATCGTACATGAGGATGAAGCCCATAGCTCCTCTGTAGTAAGCGGTGGTGATAGTCCTATACCTCTCCTGCCCTGCTGTATCCTAGGAGAGACAAAGGCATATTAATATTGTTCAATGTTCATATAGCATCCTATGATAATAAAGAATCTTTCAGTGCTGTGTGAAAGAACCACTGTATTAGAGTAAAAAAAACATGTTAGAAAACTGCAATGGTACAGGACAATATTATACAAGTTGGCATTTATTAAGAAGACTCATGTACTGGAGGCAGCTCTGCAAAGATGGCTAGATAGCACAGCCACAAAGTCATCACGTCTGATTTTAAACCTAACCACACTGCTAACCCTAATGCCTAATCCTAAACTTAAATTAAGAATTTTGGTTTTCATACATTTTGACTTTGCATCTTGCCCATCTAGCAGAAACTCCAATGCAGTCAACCTTCCAATGACACAGGAACTGCCATCGACAGAATGGTTTGCTATGGGAGACAGATCTTTGTCAAAGGGACTGACTGTGACTGGGGGACATTAAGACATGTTAGCAGGAGTTGTGGGGTTAAAGGAGGCTTGGATGGAAAGTGACGCCAATACCCTTATCTGGAATCTTCCAAATCTAGGTTTATAACCACACAGGAGCTGTTGCCTGGGAAAATCCCAAGACACATACGCTACATCTGTGAAATGCCAGAATAACCACCGGGATTGTCAAACTCAAGCTTTTCTCACCTCAACTCATGGCACGTGATACGTGTGGAAGTTGCAATGTCACATTGGCAATCAGAACAGTAGCAGTTGCATGGCCAAGCTCTCGGCTTGCCACTTATCATTTAAGATCACAGTATACTTGGTCGCGCTGCTAACGGCGATCTGTAGTGATGGGCTGTGAACCCAAGGCAGGTAGTGTTTCTGGGGCCATCGTATGTATCAAGCATCTTAGCATTTAGATCAGCCCCACCTGGATATGTAATCTTATTAAAACCTGTTATGGCTAGACGTCCCGCTAGCGGCACACCTCGACCACATCCAGTGAAATTGCAGTGTGAAATTCAAATTACAGAAATATAAATATTTAACACTCATGAAAATACAAGTGTTATACATCAAAATAAAGCTTAACGTCTTGTTAATCCAGCCGCTGTGTCAGATTTCAAAAAGGCTTTACGGCGAAAGCACACCATGCAATTATCTGAGGACAGCGCCCCGCATACAAAAGCATGAAAAACATATTTCAACCAGGCAGGTGCGCCACGAAAGTCAGAAATAGCGATATAATAAATGCTGTTGGCACTCCAAAAGGTCCCAGAATCATCACAAATGGTCCTTTCGTTCGATAATGTCCTTCTCTATATCCCCAAAAACTCAGTTTAGTTGGCACGCTTCAGTCAATAATCCACCGGTTTCCCGCCATCAAAATGCATACAAAATGAATCCCAAACGTTACTAATAAACTTCTGCAAACAAGTCAAACAACGTTTATAATCAAACCGCAGGTACCCTAATACGTAAATAAACGATAAAGATGGAGAATCGTTATTGTCTTTACTGGAGAAAAACAACAAAGAACGTGCTCTCATCCACGCACATGAAAACACTACAGACAAAATGGGAGCCACCTTGAAAAACTACAAATTCTAGCTCATTTGTCCATAAACAAGCCTGAAACTCTTTCTGAAGACTGTTGAGTGGAACTGTCTAGTGGAAGACCTAGGAACTACAATCTGGGAGGATTTTGCCTCATAATAAAAATGACAGCCATAGGAAACAGTGGTAGGGTGAAAACATTTTTTTGGGGGGGATGGTTTGTCCTCTGGGTTTCGCCTGCCATATCAGTTCTGTTATACTCACAGACATACTTTTAACAGTTTTAGAAACTTTAGAGTGTTGTCTATCCATATCTACCAATTATATGCATATCCTAGCTTCTGGGCGTGAGTAACAGGCAGTTTACTTTGGGCTGCTTTTCATCGGAACGTCAAAATACTGCCCCCTAGCCCAAAGAGGTTTTAACGGGAGCTAAAAGGCAGCATTTATCCTAAATAAGCAGTCCTACTCTGAAACGCTTGATACGGCCTCTGAGGTTTCTGATCACTTGACATCATCTGTGCCCCAGATTTTTTTTATTGTAAGGAAAGGACAGTGGGTGCCATCCATATCAATGACCTGTTCCCAGATCTGTTAGTGCTGTATATAGTCAACTCCTATGGTCATACAAACAAAATACAGGGACCAGGCTACCACACCAACCTCTCCCTAATCGTAATAAGACTCTAAACCTAATCTGATAAAAGACTCAATGACTCACCCATCTATTGATACCAATGACGGATCCACTGATCTCTCCCCAGGTCTCCCCATCTGTGCTTGTCATGATTGCCATCAATGTGACTTTCAGAAGTGTCAATATCTTATCTGTCAGTCCTTATGGCAGCTCACTCTTCCTAATGTAACTGTTTAATCTTGATTGCAGAATGTAAAAATGGCTGTTTTTCCCCGTCTAAATATAGAAAGCAAATATTCCAGTAATGCTGATTTGTTGCTGCTTTGCTGCCTCTGTGTCCATTCGTTTGATTAATGCACATAAGCAAGCATATGTGTAGGACAAAGCCTAGCACTTTGTCCTGATCTAATTAATGGAGAATTCATATTCATAGACATAGGCTCCACCTTCGTGACAAAACACAATGGTTTAACACGAACAACGATGCATTGTGTTTTTACTAGGAATTATGTAATTCTCATTCAGATCTGAAAATGGATGGCTTTGAGGTTTCATGGGTAGATATACTTCTTCCCAAATGTCATACTATACTTGTTGGTGTATCAGCCTCCTAAGCAGAATGATTTCTAGGATGTCAATATAAATTAATATATTATGGGTGTTTGTAATTTTGTCTTGCCTTTTAATAATTATATGTGCTTGTTTTTACCAGAGGACCACTTTGGAGACAAGTTGTCACGGATTCCCCCAGTACTGCTGCTCATTCCGTTCACCAGCTCCGGAGGTCTACGTCACCGGCCTTCTAGGTGTCACTGAACTGGATTCATTACCACCAACCCCGACATACATACACACACACACACCCTCTGTTCCCCATTGTCCTTGTCGGTTATTGTTACTATACCCATTGGTCTTGTGAGTACCTGTGCTGTTGTATTGGCTTCCATGCTATGCGTTATTGTGCACTTGTTTACGGGTCAAATCAAATCAAATTGTATTAGTCACATGCACCAAATACAACAAGTGTAGACCGTACAGTCAAATGCTTACTCACGAGCCCCTAACCAACAATGCAGTTTAAAAAAATACAGATAAGAATAAGAGATAAAAGTAACAAGAAATTAAAGAGCAGCAGTGAAATAACAATAGCGAGACTATACAGGGGTGTACCGATACAGAGTCAATGTGCGAGGGCACTGGTTATTTGAGGTAGTAGGTACATGTAGGTAGACTTCTAAAAGTGACTATGCATAGATGACAACAGAGAGTAGCAGTTGTGTAAAGAGGGGGTGGGGGGGGGGGGCACTGCAAATAGTCTGGGTAGCCATTTGACTAGATGTTCAGGAGTCTTATGGCTTGGGGGTAGAAGCTGTTTAGAAGCCTCTTGGACCTAGACTTGGAGCTCCGGTACCGCTTGCCGTGCTGTAGCAGAGAGAACAGTCTATGACTAGGGTGGCTGGAGTCTGACAATTTTTAGGGCCTTCCTCTGACACTGCCTGGTACAGAGGTCCTGGATGGCAGGAAGCTTGGCCCCAGTGATGTACTGGGCTTTGCACACTACCCTCTGTAGCGCCTTGCGGTCGGAGGCCGAGCAGTTGCCATACCAGGCGGTGAGGATGCTCTCGATGGTGCAGCTGTAGAACCTTTTGAGGATCTGAGGACCCATGCCAAATCTTTTCAGTCTCCTGAGGGGGAATAGGTTTTGTCGTTTCCTCTTCAGGACTGTCTTGGTGTGCTTGGACCATATTAGTTTGTTGGTGATGTGGACACCAAGGATCTTGACGCTCTCAACCTGCTCCACTGCAGCCCGGTCGATGAGAATGGGGGCGTGCTCGGTTCTCTTTTTCCTGTAGTCCACAATCATCTCCTTTGTCTTGTGTGCCTGGCCATTAACATGGGTCTTACCCCATGTGTTGTTTAAAGGTTTACACATCGCTCTTTTGTTTGGGTAGAGAAATATCCATCCTGGCCCTGGGGGTCTAGCGTCCTGTGGAATGTCACTCTGGCCCTGGGGGTCTAGCGTCCTGTGGAATGTCACTCTGGCCCTGGGGGTCTAGCGTCCTGTGGAATGTCACTCTGGCCCTGGGGGTCTAGCGTCCTGTGGAATGTCACTCTGGCCCTGGGGGTCTAGCGTCCTGTGGAATGTCACTCTGGCCCTGGGGGTCTAGCGTCCTGTGGAATGTCACTCTGGCCCTGGGGGTCTAGCGTCCTGTGGAATGTCACTCTGGCCCTGGGGGTCTAGCGTCCTGTGGAATGTCACTCTGGCCCTGGGGGTCTAGCGTCCTGTGGAATGTCACTCTGGCCCTGGGGGTCTAGCGTCCTGTGGAATGTCACTCTGGCCCTGGGGGTCTAGCGTCCTGTGGAATGTCACTCTGGCCCTGGGGGTCTAGTGTCCTGTGGAATGTCACTCTGGCCCTGGGGGTCTAGCGTCCTGTGGAATGTCACTCTGGCCCTGGGGGTCTAGCGTCCTGTGGAATGTCACTCTGGCCCTGGGGGTCTAGCGTCCTGTGGAATGTCACTCTGGCCCTGGGGGTCTAGCGTCCTGTGGAATGTCACTCTGGCCCTGGGGGTCTAGCGTCCTGTGGAATGTCACTCTGGCCCTGGCATAGTCCACACAAAGCCAATAATAAATGTTTCACTACGATTCTGCAGCTGAGTGGGGTGTGTCATGTCGGAACTCTGCGGGTCGGTGGACCCCTGGGGTCGGAGCGGGACGACCAAGTTAAATTATGTGCAGAACAGGGTTCAAATACATATGTATTTCAGTATCTGGTATTTGAAATGCTTTTCTGTGTATTTGACTAATATCAAATACACAGCCCAAAACAGGTGCTTTTGTTTGCGTATTTGAGTGTAAATGCCAGGTGGTCTGCCAAGTGGTATTTGACAGGATTTTCCGCTGCTTGTTTCAAGTACCATTGTCGGATGCTTGGGTTGAATGCATGGGAGTGCATTCAGAAAGTATTCAGACCACTTGACTTTTTCCACATTTTGTTACATTACAGCCTTACTCTAAAATGGATGAAAAAAAAAACATCTCATTAAATCTACACACAATACCCCATAATGACAATGCAAAAACTGTTTTTTTATTTTTTTATTTGATCAAATTCATTAAAAAAATATAAAAATGAAATATCCCATATGAAATATGAAGAGTATATGAAATATACTCAGTACTTTACAGCCTCAAGTCTTCTTGGGTATGACTACAAGCTTGGCACACCTGTATTTTGCGAGTTTCTCCCATTTTTCTCTGCAGATCCTCTCAAGCTCTGTCAGGTTATTTGGGGAGCGTCGTTGCACAGCTATTTTCAGGTCTCTCCAGATATGTTAGATGGGTTCGGGCTCTGGCTGGGCCACTCAAGGACATTCAGAGACTTGTCCTGAAGCCGTCATCAAGGCAAAGGGCGTCTACTTTGAAGAGTCTCAAATATATTTTTGATTTGTTTAACACTGTTTTGGTTACTACATGATTCCATAAGTGTTATTTCATAGTTTTGATGTTTTCACTATTATTGTACAATGTAGAAAATAGTAAAAATTAAGAAAAACCCTGGAATGAGTAGGTATGTCCAAAATTTTTGCTGGTACCGTGATAGTGGTTGGACTATTTGGAATACTATTTGAACCCAGGACTGATTGTGTTCAAGTAAAGAACATTACATGATTATTATTATGAAATGAGTTATATAGAGGCAAGAGGTGTGAACGTTTAAAATAAATTGTGATTGTTAACGTTTAGAAGAAAAACAAAACTAACTGAAAAACGTTTCTTCATTTATTTTTTTAAAAATAACAGTGCCGTTATCACAAAGCTATCCCTAACAGGTCCCTTTCATCATCATGAATGTAAACATTTTAATTCAACAAATACCCAACGCAACAATGCTGTAACGTTATTTGCCATGGATATAAAGCGCTCCGCACGTCATTGTCGTTAACAGTTGGACAAATGGCAGAGTGAGACAGCAACGACGTCCTGTTTGGCAACACTTTGAGAAGTTAAATGAAAAGGTGGTGAAATGCAAACTTTGCGAGGTGGAAGTGAGCTACAGTGGCAGTACAGGTGCAATGTTTAACCATCTGAAAGGGAGGCACCATGAGTCAAACCGTTGCTAGCAGCAGCGTATGCCCCGAACAGACGAAAGCAGTGCGATAAAGGGACGGAGTGAGAAAATCACAGCGCTGATTACAGAAATGATTGCAGTTGATATGCAGCCATTGTCAATGGTAGTGGATGTCGGCTTCAATGCCCTGATGGCATCCATGTCGGAAAACCGTGATGGCCCGGATGGACATGTTGTACAATGATCGCTCTATATGTACAAAGCGAAAGCTCTCACACACCCCATATGTGGCGTTAAACACAGATTGTTGGGTGTGTATGAACACGCAATCATACATCACCGCAACAACTTCCCATCGATGGGAAGCGGGATATGAAGTCCCTGGTTGCCATGACTGCGGTAGATTGAACTGCATCGCCCCCTAGCGGTCATACGCAGGACCATATCTACATTGAAAATTTGCATGAAATTAAGATTTTTTCTTAGTGTTTAAAGCCACAATATGTAACTTTTTGGGCTACTTGATCAAATTCACATAGATGTGAGTTATAGATCTGTCATTCTCATTGAAAGCAAGTCTAAGACACAATAGACCTGTTCTATGTGCGCAATTTCTTTCGTATTAGCATCTTTTACTTTCAGTTTTGTACATCAGCTTCAAATATTTTTGGTTATGTAAAATATATTTCACAGCGGTTTATATGGTACATTGATTCTATACACTCTTGAGTACTTGTTTTGTCACATAAATTATGTGAACTATTAGAATTTTAGCTACCATGAAATCGTGGAGTGATTTCTGCATATTTCACCTTTAAACATTTCTTTTTTTAAGCAGTTTAAACTTTAAAGGCCCAATTGCAGCCGTTTTTATCTCAATATCAAATCATTTTTGGATAAGAATGAAGTACCTTACTGTGATTTTTGACCATTTAATTGAAAACAATAAACAAAAATAGCTTCTTAGCAAAAGCAATTTCTCAAGCAAGAATTTTGCTAGTGTACCCGGTGTGAAATGGCTAGCTAGAAAGAATTAGGTGGTCTTTTCAAACAGCTCCTACACTAAAAGGGCATCATCATCATTTTCACAGTGTTGTTTTAACCTCATAGTTTGGAAATATATTTAAAAAACACGTTTTTGACTGCACTGAGCCTTTAAGAATTGTTTTACAATGAAGGCTGTGCTGTTGCTGTGTGTATATGTACAGTACCAGTCAAAAGTTTGGACACACCTACTCATTCAAGGGTTTTTCTTTATTTGTACTATTTTCTACATTGTAGAATAATAGTGAAGACATAAAAACGATGAAATAACACATATGGAATCATGTAGTAACCAAAAAAGTGTTAAACAAAGCTTTGCAAACTCTTGGCATTCTCTCAACCAACTTTGATCATTTGCCTGCCTGGAGTGCCAGATGGGCGGGGCTTGCATTTTTTTTTTTACTATTCTATTGGTCCAACCAGGCATGCTCAATCCCGCACAGATGAACTATTTGAAATGATTTGAACCCAGATCTGCATTCTACACCACTGGTTCTAGAGAAGCACTGGGTAAATAGGCTAGGCGGCAACCCTAACTGTGCTTAGAGTTTGCTGTAGTGGAGCTTGCTGTCTGCTCTCACGGAGCCAGTGATGGCATTGCTGTATGTTTTTGCAAGATTGTCGCTGCTGCTGCCAACATCAATCGCGCCGCAGCTGTTTTGAGTGTGACCACACCACATTCTATTTTTACACCTCCAGTCTGGCATTGAAGACGGGCTCAATCTGCACTGATTACCACTCTCGGTTTATCACAAATTGCAATTTACTCTAGCAGTTGAGTCTGCATAGCTCCTCCCCCACACCCCCCTGTATACCCTCTGTGGGTTCTTACCCCTTACCCCTCACTCAATTACCTCACAGAATCTCGCTGTTGGGGAGTAATGTGAAGAGCTGCTGCCATGACAACAATCATTACTCAATGATGCAAGCTCACCAGAAGCTTCTGTCTCCCTAGGCCTGCAGGAGAAATACTGTGTGTGTGTGTGTGTGTGTGTAATTTATCTACAATACAGTCATGACATCGTCCTGGCTGTAGTTACAAGGATTGGGTGCAATTGTGAATGTGGAGCTCAAGCCAGAAACAAATACTAAATGGATCAACAAAGCATAACCCAGAAGAGACTGAACATCATAATCATTATGCACATAATAACATGATTATCTATCCTGTATTTAGCCTACTTGTGCGTAATTATTATAATCCTTATGCACAGTGCACTCAAGCCCTGTATCTTGAGCAGTGGACTTTTAGCATGTATAACTAACTGTAGAATGACCATATAGGCCTAATTGAATGAAATATGATCCTCATCTTATGTTCGGTCTGATCAAGCTCAGACGGACTGAAAACAGGTGACAAAAACGTCAGCTGCATCACATGGCACATTTATGGTGACATAGATATAGAATAGAACACAATAGAAACATAATAGCTTCAAAATCGACAAGGTGATAATAGATTCAGTTTGAATTGACTGGAGAAAACTGTCTACAACTCACCCATATCTGGAGCTTAACCCGCTTGTCATTCCTGTAGACAGTCTTGACTTTGAAGTCGATGCCCACTGTGCTGACGAAAGAGTTGCTGAACGAGTCGTCTGCGTAGCGGAACAGAAAGCTGGTTTTTCCCACGCTGCTGTTTCCAATGATGAGGAGCTTGAACATGTAGTCAAAGTTCTGGTCGGAGCCATCTCTCTGCCCAAAGCGCTGGTCTGCCTTCGCCATCTGTGGAGCATTCATCATGTGAGCAGCAGGCAGACGGGTGGATGAGTCAATAAAAGGTAGAAGGAGGAAGTGGAGGACGCTATCAAGTGTTTCAGTCATTTGCAAGAAACCATGGTTACTGGACAAGTATAGTAGGGCTATAAACGTGATGTTGTGGAATGTCGAATCCAGTATCAACACATTTGAGTTATACGTTGAACATATTCTAGATCAGATTCTCAGCAATGTCATGACACTTGGAGAAACGCATGTGGCCTATTAGCCTATAATATATAATTAATAAAAAAGGGATTTTTAATACACAATGGTGTTAACTGGATATATTAGCCTAGTTGAATTTATTTCAGTCATGTGCTAGTTTATTTTTAATGTGTTTTGTCGGCTATGTATGTAGGCTAAATGGTTTGTCAGTGCAAATATTCTGCATTAAAACAGGTTTAAGCCTAGGTGTGCTCCATTATTCAAAACAGAAGAATAAAGCTCTAACTCAAAGTGCAACGTTTATAAGATAACATCTTCATTCAGATAAGCCAGAGACATCCATGTCTGTATACAGCAGGCTTGTGAAACCATCAATGGACGAATTGATGCCATCGTTATGCTTGAGGCACAGGTGTAGCTACTGTGCAAATATATCATTTGACACAAGGGAAATTGTCTTAGGCCACATTATGGTACTGCTGTCAGAGACAACGACCGATACAGTTACTTCTGTAATTATAAATGTATAGGGATAACAGGTAAAATGCCAATACATAATGTTTTATTACCTCTATAAATCTTCTGTGGGTGGTTCTGTTTTCTCGCAGTTCTTTTTTTCGTTGGCTCGCCTACTGAACTGAGCTGTAGGCTATGCACCTGACGAAGTCAATTCGTTGGCGAAGCGACCTCTTGATTATCGATATGAATCGGCTTCTGACTTAATCTGTAAAGAGATTTGATAACCTATAAGGTGATGGGAGTCGAATTGCGAGTGTTGGGTGAAAAAATGTCAGTAGCGAAATAATGAATTTTTATCATGCGTTCCTATACTGCTCTACGCGGCCATAAACATTGTCGACAGACATCCTGCAATTTACAAAGGTGCTGAAAAGAAAAAGGTCTTAAAAACATGAACTCCGCTGTGAATGAATGTACCAAATTTCCAGACAGACACACCTCTGTAGGAACAGTAGCCTATCAGATCCCCTGACGGCATTAGAGGAATTTACACGGGTGAGACATGACTCATTCATGAAATACCAATAAAAATGTAGTTATACATTTATTTATAGCCAGTGATACCAGAGGCAGGTCGAAAGCACCGCGTCATGTTTACATTGATTGAGCAAAGTACACATGCAACCGGAAAAGCATCTATGCATTGTTCATAACCGTACAAACCAGGGTAGCTATTTTGCATGTTATGAACGTTCCTTTTGAATTTATTGTAACAATATATCAGGACACTAAATAAATGGGTGCAACAGGTGAATGATACTGTATGTGGCCAGTCATACCGCTCAAGTTGCAACTATGTAAAATAAATGAACACAGAAATTGTCTAACCATTCTTTCAGTATTACACAGTTACTCTACAATATAAACTCAGGGAAAAAAAGCGTCCCTTTTTCAGGACACTCTCTTTCAAAGATAATTAGTTAAAATCCAAATAACTTCACAGATCATTGTAAAGGGTTTAAACACCGTTTCCCATGCTAGTCCAATGAACCACAAACAATTAATGAACATGCAGCTGTGGAACAGTTGTTAAGACACTAACAACTTACAGACGGTGGGCAATTAAGGTCACAGTCATGAAAACGTAGGACACTAAAGAGGCCTATCTACTGACTCTGAAAAACACCAAAAGAAAGATGCTCGGCATCCCAGCTCATCTGCTTGAACATGCCTTAGGCATGCTGCAAGGAGGCATGAGAACTGCAGATGTGGCCAGGGAAATAAATTGCAACGACGGGGGACGCCTAAAACAGCACGACAGGGAGACAGGATGGACAGCTGCCTGCCCTCGCAGTGGCAGACCACGTGTAACAACACCTGCACAGGATCGGTACATCCGAACATCACACCTGCGGGACAGGTACAGGATGGCAACAACTGCCCAAGTTACACTAGGAACGCACAATCCCTCCATCAGTGCGCAGACTGTCCGCAATAGGCTGAGAGAGGCTGGACTCTCTCAGCCTATTGTACGGCAGGTCCTCACCAGACATCACCGGCAAAAACATTGCCTATGGGCACAAACCCACCGCCACTGGACCAGGCAGGACTGGCAAAAAAAAAAGTGCTCTTCACTGACGAGTTGCGGTTTCATCTCACCAGAGGTGATGGTCGGATTCGCATTTATCGTCGAAGGAATGAGCATTACACCGAGACCTTTACTCTGGAGCGGGATCGATTTGGAGGGTCTGTCATGGTCTGGGGCGGTGTGTCACAGCATCATCGGACTGAGCTTGTGGTCATTGCAGGCAATCTCAACGCTGTGCATTACAGGGAAGACATCCTCCTCCCTCATGTGGTACCCTTCCTGCAGGCTCATCCTGACATGACCCTCCAGCATGACAATGCCACCAGACATACTGCTTGTTCTGTGCGCGATTTCCTGCAAGACAGGAATGTCAGTGTTCTGCCATGGCCAGTGAAGAGCCCGGATCTCCATCCAATTGAGCACATCTGGGACGTGTTGGATCGGCGGGTGAGGACTAGGGCCATTAACCCCAGAAATGTCCGGGAACTTGCAGGTGCCTTGGTGGAATAGTGGGGTAACATCTCATAGCAAGAACTGGCAAATCTGGTACAGTCCATGAGGAGGAGATGCACTGCTGTACTTAATGCAGCTGGTGGCCACACCAGATACAGACTGTTACTTTTGATTTTGACCCCCCCTTATGTTCAGGGACACATTATTCCATTTCTGTTAGTCACATGTCTGTGGAACTTGTTCAGTTTGTCTCAGTTGTTGAATCTTATGTTAATACAAATATTTACACATGTTAAGTTTGCTGAAAATAAACGCAGTTGACAGTGAGAGGACGTTTATTTTTTTGCTGAGTTTACTTATATGTACAAATATACTTATGTACAAAACCTCATTGTACACTCCATTGTTTTGAAAACCAAATTCCTGCAGTTATTCTATCTAAAAGTAACAAGAATATTTGGAAGGGGAACACCATACACGAAATGGCACTCTATTCTGTGTATAGAGCACTACCTTCCACAAGGGGTCATAGTGCATTACATTTGGCCAGAGACCTATGTACAGTATAGAGTGCCTTATGGGTTGTAGGCTGGTTCTGACAGGAATACGAGACTACTGTCAAGTACAACAGTAAGATGGACAGGGGAGAGGTGAAAAATAACATTTAAGGCTTTGATAAGATTAAATAACATTGATTCATTACATCATCTATGCCCGGGAATTTAGCATAAATTTTGACTGATGCATCTGGTCAACCAGGTGATTAGTGCCAAGCAAAAGACGTCATTCTCGCAAACGCAAGATTGGCGCCAAATGAATGACCATGTGCCAATCCCTTGGTAAATTGGAGCAAAATTTCACCGTCTGACAACTCTTGATCTAGTTTCCAGAGGTGAGAGCAGGATTGACGCCACTCTGTTCCAACTCAGCAATCACTGCCATGTGTTTAAAGTCAGCTGGTTTGTGGTTGAAGGTCTCCACCAATCTAAAAATCTCCTGCCGCTGGGTTCCGTAGAACAGCTGCACCTGATTGGCCAAGCACTGAGCCAGATGTACTGTCTGCAAAACAGGAGTATTAGGTTAAAAGCCTTCCCCTACTTGGAACAAACCAAATAAAACAAGCTATACATTAGAAAAAGTTCTCTGCTAATTACAATGCAAAAAATACCAGAGATGAATGACATTGCTGTAATCTACAGAACATCTACTTGACTAATTACCATTTCACATTGCACAGTTGTTGATATAATTGATTAAATGTGCCGTGTGTATACAGTAGTGATTAGCCTGTATGAGTAAAGATTATGTTGAATGTGGAGTATAACTGGGCTGCTGCCTTCTAACATTGACCTCAACATCATTATTTTTTATGGATTTTTAAAGTGGTATTGCATCATGTACAATGGCTTATTAGAAACAGCTTACCATGAACTTAGGGTCCATCTCGGCAGTCATGAGCACTACACCCTTGTCTTTCTGCAGGTCAGAATAGTGGTAGAGGATCAACTGACTGGGGGCGTGCTCTCCCATGGTCTGTGGAGGGGGTCAGGGAAACACCAGAGTCGATATAGTATAGAATCTACACCACAGATAATACAAATTATCTAGGACTATAATCGTATTTCTATACATCATATACTGAACAAAAATATAAAACGCAACATGTAAAGTGTTGGTCTCATGTTTCATGAGCTGAAATAAAAGATCACAGACATTTTCCACACGCACAAAAAGCTTATTTCTCTCAAATGTTGTGCACAAATTGGTTTACATCCCTGTTAGTGAGCATTTCTCCTTTGCCAAGATAATCCATCCACCTGACAGGTGTGGCATATCAAGAAGCTGGCTAAACAGCATGATCATTAGACAAGTCAAAAAAGGCCACTCTAAAATGTGCAGTTTTGTCATACAAAACAATGCCACAGATGTCTCAAGTTGAGGGATGTGAAATTGGCATGTTGCTGCAGGAATGTCCACCAGAGCGGTTGCCAGAGAATTTAATGTTGATTTCTCTACCATAAGCGGCTTCCAACGTCATTTTAGAGAATTTGGCAGTACGTCCAACCGGCCTCACAACCACACACCACGTGTAACTAAGCCAGCTCAGGACCTCCACATCCGGCTTCGTCACCTGCGGGATCATCTGAGACCAGCCACCTAGACAGTTGATGAAACTGTGTAGTATTTCTGTCTGTAATAAAGCCCTGTTGTGGGGAAAAATTAATTCTGATTGGCTGAAATCTATAGATTGGGCCTAATTTATTTATTTCAATTGACTGATTTCCTTATATATGAAATTGTTGCATGTTGTTTTTGTATTTTTGTTCAGTGTTGAAACCCATGGTGTTGCTTGGGTGAGCTAGGAAGAGGGGCTCCCGAGTGGTGCAGCGGTCTAAGACACTGCATGTCCGGCCGTGATCGGGAGTCCCATAGGGCGGCGCACATTTGGCCCAGCATCGTCCGGGTTTGGCCGGTGTAGGCCGTCGTTGTAAATAAGAATTTGTTCTTAACTGACTTGCCTAGTTAAATAAAGGTTCCATTAAATAAAACATTAAAAGAGGAGCTATAAGATAAATTATATAGGAGTTACCTGGACATTGATCAGGGACGTGAAATGCAGTTCGTGGTCCGACCACTGCCCCAGGAAAAATTCATAGCCCTCCTTTTGGGGTAACGCATACAGGAACTGGATGTCGGGGAGTAACACATTGTTATATCGGTGAGTGATACCTTTAAATGTTTTTGTATTCAACTATCAGATAGATTAAAACCATTCAACATGAGTTCCAATAGTGGACTCATGAGTATAACATTTCACAAAAAAAAAAATGAAATGCTGTGTATTAAATCATCTCAATTCACTGTTGTCCATACATTATTCAGGTTGTGGTCAACATGTTATGGAAGCGCTGAATATTAAAGCTTCTCTTTCTTTACTTGTACAATACTGCCATCCAGTGTCCTTTGATGCATGATACTCCTCAAACAACCACATTTGCTCTGTCACCATGCCACACAATGTGTGCAATGTCATTGTAAACACACTGCTTTATCATCAACCTTTGAACAAACTACAGTACAGTTCTACTAGGCACAAAGCTTATACATGCTTACCACAGGGTTGCACTTAGCTCTGTTGAAAATCACTTCAAAAACGTGGGCCTAAAATAGAGCAAGAATTATGTAATTGTAATTATGCATTTGTTAAACTGCTGTCAAAAGTGTTATCCGACAAAATGGCAAACTTACTGGTATGATGGCGCTTATGGTGTCTTTTGTGGCATAATACTGCCTCCAAAGCTGAAAACAAAATGAAAGTTACATAAATGGGTTTTATTCCTCGTATGAAAACATGAAAAATAACGTTCTTCACATAGATATGCTAGGTTTGAATTACTCTAAACATTTAAACACGTACCTCTGCAATTTCTTCTCCTGACTTATCCTGGATCAAGTCCAAGTTCAGGATAGATCCTAGGGTCTGTGCAAGAAACTTTAAATGGTATTATCCAGGTGGACAGGGTGATTTACCCTCATACAAATCCATGGGCTTTAAAACCTAGTGTAAAGCACTACACAAACTTCAACCGAATTATGCAAATTGTATTAATACACTGATTTGACTTCTCACCTTGTCTTTGGTGAATCTGCCTGAACCATCAGCCTGGTTGTCACGCTTCTCTAACTGCAAATAAGATAAGATTTGTTGCATATAAATGGATGTCAATCAAATATATTGGCACAAAGGCTGTCAGAGCATCTAGGGGTTGGCAAAAACATTGTTTCAGTGTAAAGAATTGTACAACCGTGGGACACACTCCTAAGCAGCAGAGGGTAATCCATTACACCCAACAGAAGGTGTTACATAGGCAAGTCAGTTGAGAACAAGTTCTTCTTTACAATGACGGCCTACCCCGGCAAAACCCGGACCACGCTGGGACAATTGTGCGTCGCCCTATGGGACTACCAATCACGGCCGGATGTAATACAGCCTGGAATCGAACCAGGGACTGTAGTGACACCTCTTGCACTGTGATGTAGTGCCTTAGACCACTAGGGTCAATATACAGAGTATTCAGAAAGTATTCATACCCCTTGACCTTTCCACATTTTGTTATGTTAGAAATTGGGATTAAAATTTATTTAATTCTCTTCTTTTTTTAAATGTTTTAATTTTTTTTTTACAATCTACACAAAATATTTGAATATCAAAGTGGAAGAAAAATTATATTTACTAATACATCTAGATTAGATAAGTATTCAACCCCCTGAGTTAATACATGTTAGAATCAACGTTGGCAGCGATTTACAGCTGCGAGTCTTTTTGAGTAAGCCTCTACGAGCTTTGCACACCTGCATTGTACAATATTTGCTCATTATAATTTTAAAACTCATTTACATTTAAGTAATTTAGCGGAAACTCGTATCCAGAGCGTATGCCAGACATCCATTTTCAAGTCTTGCCATAAATGTTCAAGCCAATTTAAGCCAAAACTAATTAGGCCACTCAGAAACATTCAATGTTATCATAGTAAGTAACTCCAGTGTATGTTTGGCCCTGTGTTTTAGGTTATTGTGCTGCTGAAAGGTGCATTTTTCCCCAGTGTCTGTTGGAAAGCAGACAACCAGATTTACCTCTAGGATTTTGTCTGTGCTCAGCTCTATTCCGTTTCTTTTTATCCTAAACAACTCCCTAGTCCTTGCTGATGACAAGCATTCCCGTAACATGATGCTGCCATCACCATGCTTGGAAATATTAAGATTGGTACTCAGTGATGTGTTGGATTTTCCACAAACATAATGTTTTGTATTCTGGGCAAAAAGTACATTACTTTGGTGCATTATTGCAAACAGGATTCATGTTTTGGAATATGTGTATTCTGTACAGGCTTCCTTCTTTTCACTTTGTCCATTAGGTTAGTATTGTGGAGTAACTACACTGTTGTTGATACATCCTCAGTCACCATTGGCCTCATGGTGAAATTACTGAGCAGTTTTTTTCCTCTTCGGCAACTGAGTTCAGAAGGAAGCCTGTATCTTTGTAGTGATTGGGTGTTTTGCTACACCAGCCAAAGCGTTATTAATAACATCACCATGCTCAAAGGGATATTCAATGTCTGCTTAATTTTTTGTACCATTCTACCAATAGGTTCCCTTCTCTGTGAGGCATTGATAAACCTCATTGGTCTTTGTGGTTGAAATTCACTACTCGACCGAGGGACCTTACAGACAATTGTATGTCGGGTATAGAGATGGGGTAATCGTTCAAAAACCATGTTAACCACTATTATTGCACTCAGAGTGAGTCCATGCAACTTATTGATTCAAGACTTTTCAGCAAATTTCTAAAAACAAAATTCCACATTGTAAGGTATTGTGTGTTGATCAGTGGCACAAAACCTCAATGAATATCCATTTTAAATTCAGGCTGAAGTGTGGAAAAAGTCAAGGGGTGTGAACACTTTCTTTAGACACTGTAGCTTAATACGTCGGCCGGTGATAGCTAGCTAATGCTAACCCTAGCTAGGTACCCTCTGATTACATTGCTGTGTCCGGTCCTTTCACAACCCCTCCAATTACATTGGGACTTTCTCTACTGTTTATCTGGGTGGTTGGTCCAAATAACGCTAGGAATGATTATTAAACTTCTCAAAACGCTGGTATTGGGTTCAGATTCCTATAACCTGAAGCATAACCACACAATCTAAATACACGCCATTAACACATACCAGCCCAGCTCGTGCTTACATGGTTGTGCGCATGAGTCAGGTGAAATCACGAACCCAGAATATTTAAAAAAAAGTTTCCTAGCATCATAAGGACAAACCACCCAGACAACCAGCTTATAGAGGGCCTGCGAGGTCAATTTCCAAAATCAAAACACTGGGTTCTATTAGATTGTAGACTTGCTTGCCATCACCCATCTGGTCCAAGGGACTAAGGTCAATATAACCTCCAATCTTAGTAACCTACCTCCTGCTCCATGAGGTTGACGAACTCTGATTGTTTAGAGTGTCCGAGTGGCTCCCGTTTAATTTCATTTCGCTTCTCGAGCCGAGCATTGAACTCCTGCGGTTTGGCACTGAAAAAAATAAAATAAAGGCTGGTTAGGAAATCCCTAAGTTCAAAACTAAGCTACAGTTCAGCCTAGATATGAAAGACAAAATGGTAAAAAGAACAGTGTATTTTGTAGCAGGAAACATCTCAGAGGAGAGTGACTGTCATGACTTCTGTTAGGCCTTTAATTATCCAGACCAGGACAAAAGACTTACAAGCTCTACAATATCAAGGTTAGCTCTGGCTAGTAGTTATTAGTACTGTCACTCAATCCTTGTCCTGGTATGTGCAGGCTTTTGTTCCTGCCCAGTACTTAAAAAAACAGTGAATTCTCTTGATTAAGTTAGTTGAATCAGGAGGGTAAGTACCGAGTAGTAGAAAGTTCAGATTAGAAGTATTCTTGGGTCTCAGAAATGAGACCCGCAGAATCCCCACCCAACCTAGAAATAATTTAAAAAATATATATATATAAAATATACTACCAGATCCGACCCAAACATGTCATAGATTAGAGAGACCGGGTCGGGTCTGTATTGGATCCAAATGGGGAGGCAGGTAGCCTAGTGGTTAGAGAGTTGGACTAGTAACCGGAAGGTTGCAAGATCGAATCCCTGAGCTGACAAGGTAAAAATCTGTTGTTCTGCCCCTGAACAAGATGGGCAAAAGAACACACTGGACAGAGGAAGATTGGAAAAAAGTGTTATGGACAGACAAATATAAGTTGGAGGTGTTCGGATCACAAAGAAGAACATTGGTGAGACGCAGAAGAAAAGAAAAGATGCTGGAGGAGTGGTTCAGGCCAACAGCTCCGCCCCCCCCGCAGCTACTCGCCCAAGCCTCTCCAGGTTCTCCTTTACCCAAATCCAGATAGCAGATGTTCTGAAAGAGCTGCAAAACCTGGACCCGTACAAATCAGCTGGGCTTGACAATCTGGACCCTCTATTTCTGAAACTATCCGCCTCCATTGTCGCAACCCCTATTACCAGCCTGTTCAACCTCTCTTTCATATCGTCTGAGATCCCCAAGGATTGGAAAGCTGCCGCAGTCACCTCCCTCTTCAAAGGGGGAGACACCCTGGACCCAAACTGTTACAGACCTATATCCATCCTGCCCTGCCTATCTAAGGTCTTCGAAAGCCAAGTCAACAAACAGGTCACTGACCATCTCGAATACCACCTTCTCCGCTGTGCAATCTGGTTTCCGAGCCGGTCACGGGTGCACCTCAGCCACGCTCAAGGTACTAAACAATATCATAACCGCCATCGATAAAAGACAGTACTGTGCAGCCGTCTTCATCGACCTTGCCAAGTCTTTCGACTCTGTCAATCACCATATTCTTATCGGCAGACTCAGTAGCCTCGGTTTATCGGATGACTGCCTTGCCTGGTTCACCAATTACTTTGCAGACAGAGTTCAGTGTGTCAAATCGGAGGGCATGCTGTCCGGTCCTCTGGCAGTCTCTATGGGGGTGCCACAGGGTTCAATCCTCGGGCCGACTCTTTTCTCTGTATATATCAATGATGTTGCTCTTGCTGCGGGCGATTCCCTGATCCACCTCTACGCAGACGACACCATTCTATATACTTCCGGCCCGTCCTTGGACACTGTGCTATCTAACCTCCAAACGAGCTTCAATGCCATACAACACTCCTTCCGTGGCCTCCAACTGCTCTTAAACGCTAGTAAAACCAAATGCATGCTTTTCAACCGTTCGCTGCCTGCACCCGCACGCCTGACCAGCATCACCACCCTGGATGGTTCCGACCTTGAATATGTGGACATCTATAAGTACCTAGGTGTCTGGCTAGACTGTAAACTCTCCTTCCAGACTCATATCAAACATCTCCAATCGAAAATCAAATCAAGAATCGTCTTTCTATTCCGCAACAAAGCCTTCTTCACTCACGCCGCCAAACTTAACCCTAGTAAAACTGACTATCCTACCGATCCTCGACTTCGGCGATGTCATCTACAAAATTGCTTCCAACACTCTACTCAGCAAACTGGATGCAGTTTATCACAGTGCCATCCGTTTTGTCACTAAAGCACCTTATACCACCCACCACTGCGACTTGTATGCTCTAGTCGGCTGGCCCTCGCTACATATTCGTCACCAGACCCACTGGCTCCAGGTCATCTACAAGTCCATGCTAGGTAAAGCTCCGCCTTATCTCAGTTCACTGGTCACGATGGCAACACCCATCCGTAGCACGCGCTCCAGCAGGTGTATCTCACTGATCATCCCTAAAGCCAACACCTCATTCGGCCGCCTTTCGTTCCAGTTCTCTGCTGCCTGTGACTGGAACGAATTGCAAAAATCGCTGAAGTTGGAGACTTTTATCTCCCTCACCATCTTCAAACATCTGCTATCTGAGCAGTTAACCGATCGCTGCAGCTGTACATAGTCTATCGGTAAATAGCCCACCCATTTTTACCTACCTCATCCCCATACTGTTTTTATTTATTTACTTTTCTGCTCTTTTGCACACCAATATCTCTACCTGTACATGACCATCTGATCATGTATCACTCCAGTGTTATTAATCTGCAAAATTGTAACTATTCGCCTACCCCCTCATGCCTTTTGCACACAATGTATATAGACTCCCCTTTTTTTTCTTTTTCTACTGTGTTATTGACTTGTTAATTGTTTACTCCATGTGTAACTTTGTGTTGTCTGTTCACACTGCTATGCTTTATCTTGGCCAGGTCGCAGTTGCAAATGAGAACTTATTCTCAACTAGCCTACCTGGTTAAATAAAGGTGAAATAAAAAATACAAAATAAAAATTCTGTTCCAAAACGTTGTCGGTTGCAAAACGCCAACAAACCGTTTACTCCAAACGGACAAAGTTTTGGAAAAGTAGTTATTTGACAAAATCAGGTAGGTTCCTCCCCGTTACGTTTGGTTGTCAAACGGTAAACTTGTTTCGAAGACGTAATGAATACAACCTTGAGACCAGGGGTGTATTCACTAGGAACCAAACGAAACTAACCTGAATTTGTCCAATAACTCGTTTTCGTAGGAAAAAGTTCTGGACTAATGATTACACCCCTGCTAGCTAACGGTTGGCAAGATTTGGCTAGCTGACTACACATGGGACATTAATTTGACAAACAGTGACAGTTGCGCACCAAGATTAGCTAGCACCCAGTGTTATTGCCATGTAATGTGGGTAAGTTAGCAAGCGAACGTTAAATTAATATTTGCTAGCGTGTGACTTTTTTTTCGCTTATAACGTTACCTCCTTAGCTTTCTGATCTTTTCCTGATATTTATTATAATATGGATTGTCCTCCAGTTCCGGCTCTTTCTCCTTCTTCACAGAAAATGCTCTAAACTGCGACGGCACCAGGCCAGGGATGAGCGGTCGGATTCCAGTTGCCCTGACCGCTAGCATCCCACGGTACAAACAAGACATTTGCACCATGGCGGCCGCCATCTTTCCCCCTTCGCTGTCGTCGCACATAAATGACATGACGTAAGGAAACAATGTCAACATACAATTCGTTCCGAGGACATGTAATGTGTCGGTTACAATTATGAGAAAGGCCTATATAATAATTTAAATTCAATCCACAAATGTCCCAAAATCACTACAGAAGGAACAGTCTTCTATAAAATGTGCATTAATTTCCAAATTAGTTTGGAATGCATCAAAACAAGCTTGGAATGCAACAGCAATGGCACAGACAAGAGTATATGAGAATTCTCCAATTCATCTGCGCGTGTAACCCAAGTAAAAGTAATACATGAGACAAATATACAGAGCAAAGTTTTGTCCTATATTTATATTTTATTTGTATTACTTTTTCAAATCCCAGCCAGAATCCTCGCAGGAGGCCTTTTGCCTTTTGGTAGTCCGTCATTGTAAATAAGAATGTGTTCGTAACTGACTTGCCTGGTTAAATAAAGGTTAAATAAATAAATAAAATACAACTTCAAGGTAATAACTGTAAATACGAACAAAACAAGCTCAACCTTTTCAAGCACTGAAATCTAATTTGTAGTTTTTAATTTCACAATCCCCACCTACCACAAAATGGCACATTTACTGCACATTGCCTATCTTTTTTTCTGAGAGGTATCCCAGCTAGCACACAACGTTCTGAGAACCATATGTTTCTTCGAGCTTGGTGAGAGCGTGGTTGTCCTATGGTGATTTTGCATACAACCTTCCCACAACTTTCTGGGAATGGTGCAGAATAGTTGTTTGGCTTGTGAACATTCTCAGCACATTTAAGGAACTTGACAAAAAAAATGAATAGTTTCTTGGTATTTTGTAAAATTTCAAGATGGCTACATTTAATGTATGTTGTAGGAATGTTTAACAACTGGTTTGACATAGGAAATGTTCTCATAGTTCATCGAACGTTAAGATTTGTATTTCATTTAATTTTAAATTTATTTAACTAGGCAAGTCAGGTTGGTAAGAAACAACATTCTTATGAGGGAAATACATTACTTCAGCATCAATTGTTATTGTTCACAGTCGCATATTTAACAGATGAAATAGTTTTTAATGTTTTGTACAGTCAGTGTATGTCGGTTGTGTTCTGTAGTCAGGTAGTGAGAGTGGCCTCTTCTGGTGAGATTGTGTAAGTGCACTATGTTCAATGAACAGTGACAGTAGGCTACAGTTATGTATTGTGGTTATTAACATTGGTCCTGGACACCCACATGGTGTGCAGGCTTTTTGTTCCTGCCCAGCACTAACACACATAATTCAACCAATGAATGTATCGGTGATTAGATTAACCAAGTATGTTAGTGATGTGCTAGAACAAAAGCCTGCATGGCCTGTGGTTCTCCAGAATCAGTGTTAGTGACCACAGTAAATATAGAGGCATGTGCACTTCTACCAAAACGCCACAAGAGGGCACTCTGATTATGTCTCATGAGAGGAGAACCGTTGGTCGTTTGTATGTTAACTTCTAGAGTAGAATTATCAAAGATGCATATTTTAAAATATATTTATTATGTTGTATTACATTCTGGTACATTATTTTAGGAAAATATCAGACTCAATAAATTATGTTTGGCCCAAATATAGTCTTCTCTGATTTCACACAACGCAATAGAGCGACCAATAAGAGCTTAAACATATTTAAAGGATTAAAGTGATTTGTACTGCTTGTTGTCATTCACTGAGTGTACCTGTACTATACCTTCTGAGGTCTGCAATAGATATTATTCATGGTGCGACAGTACCTTATGCAGAATACAGTCTTAAGGGGTTGAGCATAGGGTTGAGCATTGAGAGGAGCTGCGTTGTTTGGCTCACGGTAGCAGAGCATAACTCTAGCCAAGTGTCAGAGAGGGGAGTTCCACTAGGCCGAGGCCAGGGAACTCTGGCTGGGCTGCTTCACCTGCATGCACGCCCCACACATGCACAAACACACACAAGCACAAACACTTATACACCCACCCACCCACCCACACTCTCAGAGGCCCAGGGTGTGCCGGCCAGCAGGTTTTCCGCCTGGCTGACCGCTCTAGAATATGTGAGTGCATGGCTGGCCACAGGAGAGGTGAGGGACGAGGTACACAGTGTCACAGCAGCAGCCCATCCACCTGGCCACAACAGCCTGACAGGTTAACATGCAATACTGTAGGGAGGCCTGGGTTATAACGCTCTCTCTCTGTCTCTCTTTGTCTCTCTCTGTGTCTGTCTCTCTCTCTCTCTCTCTGTGTGTCTGTCTGTCTCTCTTTGTCTCTGTCTGTCTGTCTGTCTGTCTGTCTGTCTGTCTGTCTGTCTGTCTGTCTGTCTGTCTGTCTCTCTCTCTCTCTCTGTGTCTGTCTCTCTGTCTCTGTCTCTCTCTGTGTCTCTCTCTCTCTCTGTGTCTGTCTTTCTCTCTCTCTCTCTCTGTGACTACAATTACAAAGATGTCTCATGTTAAAATGATTACTTATGAATTATAGGTTATTATTTGTAGAAATAATTGTTAGAATTTTTTTTTTACTGTTTGCGAAGAGTGGGTTAGAGAGCTGAGATTAGAGGGGTGAAAGTGGCAGCCATTGTTTTGTACATTAGATACTTTTTTGTGTCACATGAAAATTAAGGATATACCCTAATGTTCCCTCAGTCTATTTGGTTCTTGACGCTACAGAAAAAAAGGCTTCAGGGTTGTGGTCAATTCCATTTAAATTCAGTCAATTCAGGACGTAAACTGAAATTCAAATGTTCCTTAATGCTTCTTAATGAGGATGTACTCTATGTATTCTCTATTAGTACCATCTGATGGCAGCCGACTGACCCTGTAAATCTGGTCCAGACTGCCCTGGCATTGCTGGTAAGCCAGTTCCAGGTTGTTATCAGTCTAGGTGAAACAGGGTACCGTTAGTGGGTACCCCTTGAGGAGCAGTTTGCCGTACTAGGAGGACTAGGTGATTAATTAGGCTTTGGATGGTGTAGCAAAACACCCAGTCACTACAAAGACACCCTTCCTTCTGAACTCAGTTGCCGGAGAGGGAAAAAACTGCTCAGTGATTTCACCATGAGGTCAATGGTGACTGTAAAACAGTTACAGAGTTTAATGGATGTGATAGAAAACTGAGGATGTATCAACAACAGTGTAGTTACTCCATAATACTAACCTAATGGACAAAGTGAAAAGTAGGAAGCCTGTACAGAATACACATATTCCAAAACATGAATCCTGTTTGCAATATGGAACCTAAGTAATACCAAAGACAGTACAGTATGAAGATTTGCTAAACCTGCTTCTCCAAAAGAAATCCCTGATCACACTTGTAGGCGATGTCATGGCGACGTTGGCTAGTTAAGCTCATGTGTTGAAACAGTCATCGGGTCTAACGGTCGTCTAGCGTCGAACTGCTCTCCCTTGATATAAAGTTATTTTTGACAAAAATGAAAACGTGTAAGTTTGTCCTTTCACAAGGTTGGAGTAATAACATGTTCAAATACTAAAGACATTGGCTTGAATACAGGCTGTGCCTTTTATATTTCAAGAAAATGTAACAACTAAGGAAGAATTGTTCACTTCTCTCATTGACTTCTCAAACCCCGGCCTGGTCTGTTTGGTCTGTTTCACAAGCGTTCCAGGAAGTCTTGCGAGGTTGTGCCTCTGGGTTTAGAAAGTCTCTGGTAATACTGCATAAAGTGTGGCAAAGAAATCAACTTTTTGTCCATAATACAAGCATTATGTTTGGGGCAAATCCAACACAATACATCACTGAGTACCATATTTTCAAGCATGGTGGTGGCTGCATCATGTAATGGGTATGTTTGTCATCAGCAAGGGCAGGCATCTCCAACATGTCGATCATGAGCTACCAGTATCTCGCTGCCCACCTATGAGTAGCTCACCAAACAAGTTTCACATGTTCCACCGCAAACTGTCAAACAAATATCACAAGTATGAAACACCACAAGATCCCAGTCTTTATCTAACCAATGCAACATTGACATTATCCCACCCCTGGTTAGCCACTATTGACCTCAAGCCAAACCTGACACAGTATCTGCCAATTCATTTCCAGCAATATTACCTCTTTCTGTCTGTGGTGCGGGCATATGTCTCACTCTGTGTGCTGCCAGTTGATGTGGGTTGACAGAAATACTTTCTTCAAACCATTCTCATTTAAATGTTAAATACAAAGTAGGCTTACCTGGCAGAAGTATGTCAGGAGTAAGTATATTATTTGTATAAATTTGTTATTTGCAAACTTTGCCATGAAATGAGCACCAACAGTACTGAACCATTGCTAGACGGCACATAGAAGGCACACTAGATGTGCAATTAAAGGGGAATTACACTCAAATGTTTCGTTTTCTTTCAGACCTAAACAAACATTGTCTTCTGATGTGATTGAAGCATTGACATCAACTCAGAATATCACATTTTATCACAAATTTGGGAAATCATTTTGAGGGGGAAATCACAGATTTTATAGGGACCTCCTTAGTTGTTTATGAACCATTATTTGACCAGGTATATTGACAGAGAACAATGCACTACTTTCTCTTGTACACTAAGGACCCGGGGAAGAGTTGCAGGGGAAATAAAATAATGTGCCTATTTGAAACCTAGAAAAAATGTGTAACTCACGACATGTTTCATTTTAAAGTAGCTCTCATGCTAGAAACAGTTGGAAACCCTAGGCCTAGGGTTTTGTTTATAAGCACAAATAAAATCCTAGAGGGAAAACCTGGTTCAGTCTGCTTTCCAACAGACACTGCGAGACTAATTTACCTTTCAGCAGGACAATAACCTAAAACACAAGCCAAATCTACACTGGAGTTGCTTACCAAGATGACATTGACTGTTCTGGAGTGTCCTAGTTCCAGTTTTGACTTAAATCGACTTGAAAATGTATGGCAAGACTTTAAAATGGCTGTCTAGCAATGACCAACAATCAAATTGACAGAGCTTGAAGAATTAAACAAATAATAACGGGCAAAGCTCTTAGACTTACCCAGAAACACTCACAGCTGTAATCACTCTTGGACTTACCCAGAAACACTCACAGCTGTAATCACTCTTAGACTTACCCAGAAACACTCACAGCTGTAATCACTCTTAGACTTACCCAGAAACACTCACAGTTGTAATCACTCTTAGAGACTTACCCAGAAAGACTCACAGTTGTAATCGCTGCCAAAGGTGCTTCTACAAAGTATTGACTCAGGGGTGTGAATACTTATGTAAATAAAATATTTCTGCATTTAATTTTCAATACATTTACTAACATTTCTAAAAGCAGGTTTAATTGTATCATTATGGGTTATTGTGTGTAGATGGGTGAAGAACAACATCTATTTAATCCATTTTGAATTCAGGCTGTAACAACAAAATGTTAAATAATTCAAGGGGTATGAATAGTTTCTGAAGGTAGGTGGGCATAGAAAGCACAGATCACGTTTGTTGTAAAAACAAGTTATGGTTGGTTGGATTGTACATTGAGGTGAACTGGTGGTTTGGCTGTGTGATATGGTGGTGGTGTGTCCATTAAAACACAGGAGACAGAGGTACAGTTAAAAGGGCTAATGCCGACTCGTGGACATCTTGTATAACAGAAGAAGATGGATGGAGAAAGTGTACGAATCAAAGCATCAGCAGTCAGGCCGTTTTTGCCACTGGCAACACTGTCTGTGTGATAGAAAGACATAGCATTGAAAAATAACTTCCAAAATTAATCATTTCTCTAAATGATCGAAAACCCCTCCAAATAATTTACATTACTCTACCATGAGAACTAGCTATTATTCCGATTCCAATTTAAAAAGCAATAAATCACTCTGAAGATTCCCTTTCCCACTTGCAAGCTGGGTAAGTTTTGGTGCGTGTTCACAGTTTTGCCCATGGCCCACCACATGTTACAGTGACAATGTACTGGAGCTGAAATGGGGACAGTGGAGTGTGTTTGGACAGATTTTAGTCCTCGTTCAACCCGCTGCCAAGCCAATCTGCCTCACACACACAGCCCTGCAGCTGACAACTGCCCTAGGCTTCACCAGCCATGACAATCAACACACTGGCCACCACACACACAGGTCCCCTCTCTCAGCCAAACCGGTGCAACATCTGCCATCTCCATCATCCCATATTTGCTGGGTAATTGTGCCCAGGGATGCCTGTCTGTCTGTACACTCCTCTCTGGCCGGCATGGCAACCGATGCCATCCGCTTTTATTATTCCCCTAATAATGTCCATTCATCATCCGCTGTCATGGCGACCAGGAGCCAGGAGAGTGGGCATAGAAAACACCTTCTGCCTGGGGGCCTGTGCCAAGCCCCTGCTCTGACACACAGGTGTGGCCTCATCCGCTGCCACCATTCACCCTCCAACAGAAATATACAGTAACACACCAATATAGCATGGATGAAGCTGGTCAGATGCCTTCATGTGTGTTGGATAAGACTGGGGTTAACCAGAAACCAGAAGAAATAGGCCTAGTGAAATAGATGGATGATCTAAAAATGTTATCAGTTTGTATTTGAGTGATGTGTAGCGGGTGGATAAAATGACTGATTGCTCTTTTGGGTCAGTGCGTCAGTTAAGAGATGCCATCACTACTGCCCCTGCTGGTCGGCTATCACCTCCCGCTCTGACAGAGAGCATAGGCAGTGGGTGTGTTCCCCCTCTCCTCTCCTCTTGTCACCGGCTGGCTTGGCTGCAGAAGGGCTGCTGGCTCCCAGCTGACCCCGAGGTGGAATACAGCCAGGCTGCTCTCTCTCTCTCTCTGTGTGTGTGTGTGTGTGTGTGTGTGTGTGTGTGTGTGTGTGTGTGTGTGTGTGTGTGTGTGTGCACCAGGCCTTTGGGTGACAGAGAGGAGAGGAGAGGAGAGGAGTTGAGAGGAGAGGAGAGGAGAGGAGAGGAGAGGAAAGGAAAGGAAAGGAAAGGAGAGGAGAGGAGAGGAGAGGAGAGGAGAGGAGAGGAGAGGAGAGGAGAGGAGAGGAGAGGAGAGGAGAGGAGAGGAGAGGAGAGGAGAGGAGAGGAGAGGAAAGGAAAGGAAAGGAAAGGAGAGGAGAGGAGAGGAGACGAGAGGAGAGGAGAGGAAAGGAAAGGAAAGGAAAGGAAAGGAAAGGAAAGGAAAGGAAAGGAAAGGTGAGGAAAGGAAAGGAAAGGAGGGGAGGGTAGAGGAGAGGAGAGGACAGGTCAGTCATATGCCCCGCCATCTCTCTCTCTCCACCCAAGCTTAAGCTCATTAACATACTGTAGCAAAGACCGCTCCCTCATCTCTTGAAACTTGACTTTTATATATATATACTGTATATATGTTTTGCATTTGATGAGCTTTGCTGAACTTCTTTTTATGCTCAAGTACTCCGTCCAAATGTACGGGTGATGGGCCATGTGATGAAAAAAAACTACCTTTTTTATACAGTCAAAATCAACTGACATTTCATGGTGTTTATCTTCAGAAGGAGATGTATTTGTAACATTTGTGACATAATTGTGTCTGGTTTTAGAGAAAAATGTAAAGATCCAATTAAATCTGACTGAATAAGAATGCTTTGAATTCAATCATTCAAATCTGACTTGAATGAGTCTTGCTGGACAGTGTACTGTTGTCATGGTTGTAACACACTCTCTGGGCTGTGTACTGTTGTCATGGTTGTAACACACTCTCTGGGCTGTGTACTGTTGTCATGGTTGTAACACACTCTCTGGGCTGTGTACTGTTGTCCTGGTTGTAACACACTCTCTGGGCTGTGTACTGTTGTCCTGGTTGTAACACACTCTCTGGGCTGTGTACTGTTGTCATGGTTGTAACACACTCTCTGGGCTGTGTACTGTTGTCATGGTTGTAACACACTCTCTGGGCTGTGTACTGTTGTCATGGTTGTAACACACTCTCGGGGCTGTGTACTGTTGTCATGGTTGTAACACACTCTCTGGGCTGTGTACTGTTGTCATGGTTGTAACACACTCTCTGGGCTGTGTACTGATGTCATTGTTGTAACACACTCTCTGGGCTGTGTACTGTTGTCATGGTTGTAACACACTCCCTGGGCTGTGTACTGTTGTCATGGTTGTAACACACTCTCTGGGCTGTGTACTGTTGTCATGGTTGTAACACACTCTCTGGGCTGTGTACTGTTGTCATGGTTGTAACACACTCTCTGGGCTGTGTACTGATGTCATTGTTGTAACACACTCTCTGGGCTGTGTACTGATGTCATGGTTGTAACACACTCTCTGGGCTGTGTACTGTTGTCATGGTTGTAACACACTCTCTGGGCTGTGTACTGTTGTCATGGTTGTAACACACTCTCTGGGCTGTGTACTGTTGTCATGGTTGTAACACACTTTCTGGGCTGTGTACTGTTGTCATGGTTGTAACACACTCTCTGGGCTGTGTACTGATGTCATTGTTGTAACACACTCTCTGGGCTGTGTACTGATGTCATGGTTGTAACACACTCTCTGGGCTGTGTACTGTTGTCATGGTTGTAACACACTCTCTGGGCTGTGTACTGATGTCATGGTTGTAACACACTCTCTGGGCTGTGTACTGTTGTCATGGTTGTAACACACTCTCTGGGTTGTGTACTGTTGTCATGGTTGTAACACACTCTCTGGGCTGTGTACTGTTGTCATGGTTGTAACACACTCTCTGGGTTGTGTACTGTTGTCATGGTTGTAACACACTCTCTGGGCTGTGTACTGTTGTCATGGTTGTAACACACTCTCTGGGCTGTGTACTGTTGTCATGGTTGTAACACACTCTCTGGGCTGTGTACTGTTGTCATGGTTGTAACACACTCTCTGGGCTGTGTACTGATGTCATGGTTGTAACACACTCTCTGGGCTGTGTACTGATGTCATGGTTGTAACACACTCTCTGGGCTGTGTACTGATGTCATGGTTGTAACACACTCTCTGGGCTGTGTACTGTTGTCATGGTTGTAACACACTCTCTGGGCTGTGTACTGTTGTCATGGTTGTAACACACTCTCTGGGCTGTGTACTGTTGTCATGGTTGTAACACACTCACTGGGCTGTGTACTGTTGTCCTGGTTGTAACACACTCTCTGGGCTGTGTACTGTTGTCATGGTTGTAACACACTCTCTGGGCTGTGTACTGTTGTCATGGTTGTAACACACTCTCTGGGCTGTGTACTGTTGTCATGGTTGTAACACACTCTCTGGGCTGTGTACTGTTGTCATGGTTGTAACACACTCTCTGGGCTGTGTACTGTTGTCATGGTTGTAACACACTCTCTGGGCTGTGTACTGTTGTCATGGTTGTAACACACTCTCTGGGCTGTGTACTGATGTCATTGTTGTAACACACTCTCTGGGCTGTGTACTGATGTCATGGTTGTAACACACTCTCTGGGCTGTGTACTGTTGTCATGGTTGTAACACACACTCTGGGCTGTGTACTGTTGTCATGGTTGTAACACACTCTCTGGGCTGTGTACTGTTGTCATGGTTGTAACACACTTTCTGGGCTGTGTACTGTTGTCATGGTTGTA
The DNA here is from genome assembly GCF_057628025.1 of Oncorhynchus mykiss. Taxonomy (NCBI): domain Eukaryota; kingdom Metazoa; phylum Chordata; class Actinopteri; order Salmoniformes; family Salmonidae; genus Oncorhynchus; species Oncorhynchus mykiss. Next base: position 15,549,933 of record NC_143022.1, on the reverse strand, counting down.
ACACACTCTCTGGGCTGTGTACTGATGTCATGGTTGTAACACACTCTCTGGGCTGTGTACTGATGTCATGGTTGAAACACACTCTCTGGGCTGTGTACTGTTGTCATGGTTGTAACACACTCTCTGGGCTGTGTACTGATGTCATGGTTGTAACACACTCTCTGGGCTGTGTACTGTTGTCATGGTTGTAACACACTCTCTGGGTTGTGTACTGTTGTCATGGTTGTAACACACTCTCTGGGCTGTGTACTGTTGTCATGGTTGTAACACACTCTCTGGGTTGTGTACTGTTGTCATGGTTGTAACACACTCTCTGGGCTGTGTACTGTTGTCATGGTTGTAACACACTCTCTGGGCTGTGTACTGTTGTCATGGTTGTAACACACTCTCTGGGTTGTGTACTGTTGTCATGGTTGTAACACACTCTCTGGGCTGTGTACTGTTGTCATGGTTGTAACACACTCTCTGGGCTGTGTACTGTTGTCATGGTTGTAACACACTCTCTGGGCTGTGTACTGATGTCATGGTTGTAACACACTCTCTGGGCTGTGTACTGATGTCATGGTTGTAACACACTCTCTGGGCTGTGTACTGATGTCATGGTTGTAACACACTCTCTGGGCTGTGTACTGTTGTCATGGTTGTAACACACTCTCTGGGCTGTGTACTGTTGTCATGGTTGTAACACACTCACTGGGCTGTGTACTGTTGTCCTGGTTGTAACACACTCTCTGGGCTGTGTACTGTTGTCATGGTTGTAACACACTCTCTGGGCTGTGTACTGTTGTCATGGTTGTAACACACTCTCTGGGCTGTGTACTGTTGTCATAGTTGTAACACACTCTCTGGGCTGTGTACTGTTGTCATGGTTGTAACACACTCTCTGGGCTGTGTACTGTTGTCATGGTTGTAACACACTCTCTGGGCTGTGTACTGTTGTCATGGTTGTAACACACTCTCTGGGCTGTGTACTGTTGTCATGGTTGTAACACACTCTCTGGGCTGTGTACTGTTGTCATGGTTGTAACACACTCTCTGGGCTGTGTACTGTTGTCATTGTTGTAACACACTCTCTGGGCTGTGTACTGTTGTCATGGTTGTAACACACTCTCTGGGCTGTGTACTGTTGTCATGGTTGTAACACACTCTCTGGGCTGTGTACTGTTGTCATGGTTGTAACACACTCTCTGGGCTGTGTACTGTTGTCATGGTTGTAACACACTCTCTGGGCTGTGTACTGTTGTCATGGTTGTAACACACTCTCTGGGCTGCCACGTCCAGCTGGGAGAAGGTGAGGAGCCGTGTCCCTTTGAAGTTGGACCGTGTGGATGTGTCCTTCGGTGGCCAGTAGAATGTCTGTGGTCAGTCTGAGCCTCTCTTCCTCCAAGGTCACTGGCCTGGTGACCAGCATGATGTCACAAAGGACAGACGCCAATTATAAGAGATATAACTTGATCATAATGCATTATAGCTGTAGGCTGTGTTACCTGTGTTACCTATAGCTGCAGGCTGTACGTGTTACCTGCTTTTTATTATATTTAACTGTCTGTTTTACTGTAAAGTGTGTGTATAGCAATTTTCAATGGACTTTAAATAAAGTTTGATTTGCATCGAAAGGTTAGCTCAATATGAACTGTAGGAAAAGTGTGGAGAATTTGTAGGTCAAAGTGTAGGCTAATGTGCTAAATCTGAAACAAAAAGGTAAAAATGTAAGCAAAAAAAACTATAAAAACTGGAAAAAAATAGAACAATGAAACCGCGGAGGGAACCAAAACCCTCAACATCTGTTCCCTCACTTTATTTCAATTATTCATGTTCTGAGGTGGCTCTTCCTGCGGTGCATTTCTCACCTCTACTCCTCCAGGATTGGAGGCCACTGAGCCAAAAGGACCAAGCGCACCCCTTGCTGCCCTTCCTCTCTTTGCCCTCCCTGCCTCACATGCCATGCTCACCCAACTGACAAAGCTGGCCTGGCTATAGGGAATGCCACCTACTCAATTATACATGGCTGAGACGCAGTGGCTGGAGAAAGTTGGTTTGCGTGGTGCGTTGAGGCACAAAATGGCTGCCATGCCGTGCGTCACCCTCACACTGGTGGGTTAATGAGGTATTATGTATTGGTGTACTGGGTACATTGGGTAGTGACTGTGTTATGGTGAGTGAATGAGGACCCAAAAGCGAACTAACTTAAACAGAGCTTCTTTAATAACCAAACATAGGTAGGCTCAGATAGACCGGCAGATTCCGACAGGACAGGACAAGGTTACAGCAAACATGACGATAGTCTGGCTCAGGCATGAAACACAACAAACAAGAATCCGACAAGGACAGGAACAGAAACAGAGAGAGATATAGGGACCTAATCAGAGGGAAAAAGGGAACAGGTGGGAAACGGGGTGAATGGGTAGTCAGAGGAGACAAGGAACAGCTGGGGGAAAGCGGGGGAGAAAAGGTAACCTAACAACGACCAGCAGAGGGAGACAGGGTGAAGGGAAAGGACAGAGACAAGACACAACATGACAGTACATGACAGTACCCCCCCACTCACCGAGCGCCTCCTGGCGCACTCGAGGAGGAAACCTGGCGGCAACGGAGGAAATCCTCGATCAGCGCACGGTCCAGCACGTCCCGAGAGGGAACCCAACTCCTCTCCTCAGGACCGTACCCCTCCCAATCTACGAGGTACTGGTGACCACGGCCCCGAGGACGCATGTCCAAAATTCTACGGACCCTGTAGATGGGTGCGCCCTCGACAAGGATGGGGGGGGGGGGGGGGAAGACGAGCAGGGGCGCGAAGGACGGGCTTGATGCAGGAGACATGGAAGACCGGGTGGACGCGACGAAGGTATCGCGGAAGAAGAAGTCGAACTGCGACAGGATTAATGACCCGAGAAATACGGAACGGACCAATGAACCGCGGGGTCAACTTGCGAGAAGCCGTCTTAAGGGGAAGGTTCTGAGTGGAGAGCCAAACTCTCTGACCGCGACAATATCTAGGACTCTTAGTTCTACGCTTATTAGCAGCCCTCACAGTCTGCGTCCTATAACGGCAAAGTGCAGACCTGACCCTCTTCCAGGTGCGCTCGCAACGTTGGACAAAAGCCTGAGCGGAGGGGACGCTGGACTCGGCGAACTGAGATGAGAACAGCGGAGGCTGGTACCCGAGGCTACTCTGAAAAGGAGATAGCCCGGTCGCAGACGAAGGAAGCGAGTTTTGGGCGTATTCTGCCCAGGGGAGCTGTTCTGACCAAGACGCAGGGTTACGAAAAGAAAGACTGCGTAAGATGCGACCAATAGTCTGATTGGCCCGTTCTGCTTGACCGTTAGACTGGGGGTGAAAGCCGGAAGAGAGACTGACGGAAGCCCCAATCAAACGGCAAAACTCCCTCCAAAATTGAGACGTGAATTGCGGACCTCTGTCCGAAACGACGTCTGACGGAAGGCCATGAATTCTGAAAACATTCTCGATGATGATTTGTGCCGTCTCTTTAGCAGAAGGAAGCTTAGCAAGGGGAATGAAATGAGCCGCCTTAGAGAACCTATCGACAACCGTAAGAATAACAGTCTTCCCCGCTGACGAAGGCAGTCCGGTGACAAAATCTAAGGCGATGTGAGACCACGGTCGAGAGGGAATAGGAAGCGGCCTGAGACGGCCGGCAGGAGGAGAGTTACCGGACTTAGTCTGCGCGCAGACCGAACAAGCAGCCACGAAACGACGCGTGTCATGCTCCCGGGTGGGCCACCAAAAACGCTGGCGAATGGAAGCAAGCGTACCCCGAACGCCAGGGTGGCCGGCTAACTTGGCAGAGTGAGCCCACTGAAGAACGGCCAGACGAGTAGGAACGGGAACGAAAAGAAGGTTCCTAGGACAAGCGCGCGGCGACGGAGTGTGAGTGAGCGCTTGTTTTACCTGCCTCTCAATTCCCCAGACAGTCAACCCGACAACACGCCCCTCAGGGAGAATCCCCTCGGGGTCAGTGGAGGCTACTGAAGAACTGAAGAGACGAGACAAAGCATCAGGCTTGGTGTTCTTAGAGCCCGGACGATAAGAAATCACGAACTCGAAACGAGCGAAAAACAGCGCCCAACGCGCCTGACGCGCATTAAGTCGTTTGGCAGAACGGATGTACTCAAGGTTCCTATGGTCAGTCCAAACGACAAACGGAACGGTCGCCCCCTCCAACCACTGTCGCCATTCGCCTAGGGCTAACCGGATGGCGAGCAGTTCGCGGTTACCCACATCATAGTTACGTTCCGACGGCGACAGGCGATGAGAAAAATACGCGCATGGGTGGACCTTGTCGTCAGAGAGGGAGCGCTGAGAAAGGATGGCTCCCACGCCCACCTCTGACGCGTCAACCTCGACAACGAACTGTCTAGAGACGTCAGGTGTAACAAGGATAGGAGCGGATGTAAAACGATTCTTGAGGAGATCAAAAGCTCCCTGGGCGGAAACGGACCACTTAAAGCACGTCTTGACAGAAGTAAGGGCTGTGAGAGGAGCTGCCACCTGACCGAAATTACGGATGAAACGACGATAGAAGTTCGCGAAGCCTAGAAAGCGCTGCAGCTCGACGCGTGACTTAGGGACGGGCCAATCAATGACAGCTTGGACCTTAGCGGGATCCATCTTAATGCCTTCAGCGGAAATAACAGAACCGAGAAATGTGACGGAGGAGGCATGAAAAGTGCACTTCTCAGCCTTCACAAAAAGACAATTCTCTAAAAGGCGCTGGAGGACACGTCGAACGTGCTGAACATGAATCTGGAGTGACGGTGAAAAAATCAGGATATCGTCAAGGTAAACGAAAACAAAGATGTTCAGCATGTCTCTCAGGACATCATTGACTAATGCCTGAAAGACAGCTGGAGCGTTAGCGAGGCCGAAAGGAAGAACCCGGTATTCAAAGTGCCCTAACGGAGTGTTAAACGCCGTCTTCCACTCGTCCCCCTCCCTGATGCGCACGAGATGGTAAGCGTTACGAAGGTCCAACTTAGTGAAAAACCTGGCTCCCTGCAGGATCTCGAAGGCTGAAGACATAAGAGGAAGCGGATAACGATTCTTCACTGTTATGTCATTCAGCCCTCGATAATCTATGCAGGGGCGCAGAGACCCGTCCTTCTTCTTGACAAAAAAAACCCCCGCTCCGGCGGGAGAGGAGGAGGGGACTATGGTACCGGCGTCAAGAGCTACAGACAAATAATCTTCGAGAGCCTTACGTTCGGGAGCCGACAGAGAGTATAGTCTACCCCGGGGGGGGGGTGGTTCCCGGAAGGAGATCAATACTACAATCATACGACCGGTGTGGAGGAAGAGAGGTGGCCCTGGACCGACTGAACACCGTGCGCAGATCGTGATATTCCTCCGGCACCCCTGTCAAATCACCAGGCTCCTCCTGTGAAGAAGAGACAGAGGAAACAGGAGGGATAGCAGACATTAAACATTTCACATGACAAGAGACGTTCCAGGAGAGGATAGAATTACTAGACCAATTAATGGAAGGATTATGACAAACTAGCCAGGGATGGCCCAAAACAACAGGTGTAAAAGGTGAACGAAAAATTAAAAAAGAAATGGTTTCACTATGATTACCAGAAACAGTGAGGGTTAAAGGTAGCGTCTCACGCTGAATCCTGGGGAGAGGACTACCATCCAGGGCGAACAAGGCCGTGGGCTCCTTTAACTGTCTGAGAGGAATGTCATGTTCCCGAGCCCAGGTCTCGTCCATAAAACAGCCCTCCGCCCCAGAGTCTATTAAGGCACTGCAGGAAGCTGACGAACCGGTCCAGCGTAGATGGACCGACAAGGTAGTGCAGGATCTTGAAGGAGAGACAGGAGTAGTAGCGCTCACCAGTAGCCCTCCGCTTACTGACGAGCTCTGGCCTTTTACTGGACATGAAGTGACAAAATGACCAGCGGAACCGCAATAGAGACAGAGGCGGTTGGTGATTCTCCGTTCCCTCTCCTTAGTCGAGATGCGGATACCTCCCAGCTGCATGGGCTCAGCACCCGAGCCGGCAGAGGAAGATGGTAGTGATGCGGAGAGGGAGGCGACGGAGAGCGCGAGCTCCTTTCCACGAGCTCGGTGACGAAGATCAACCCGTCGCTCAATGCGAATAGCGAGTTCAATCAAGGAATCCACGCTGGAAGGAACCTCCCGGGAGAGAATCTCATCCTTTACCTCTGCGCGGAAACCCTCCAGAAGACGAGCGAGCAAGGCCGGCTCGTTCCAGCCACTGGAGACAGCAAGAGTGCGAAACTCAACAGAGTAGTCTGTTATGGATCGATTGCCTTGACATAGGGAAGACAGGGCCCTGGAAGCCTCCTCCCCAAAAACAGATCGATCAAAAACCCGTATCATCTCCTCCTTAAAGTCCTGATACTGGTTAGTACACTCAGCCCTTGCCTCCCAGATTGCCGTGCCCCACTCACGAGCCCGTCCAATAAGGAGAGATATGACGTAGGCGACACGAGCAGTGCTCCTGGAGTAAGTGTTGGGCTGGAGAGAAAACACAATATCACACTGGGTGAGGAACGAGCGGCATTCAGTGGGCTCCCCAGAGTAACACGGCGGGTTATTGATTCTGGGCTCCGGAGATTCGAAAGCCCTGGAAGTGGCCGGTGGATCGAGGCGGAGATGGTGAACCTGTTCTGTGAGGTTGGAGACTTGGGTGGCCAGGGTCTCAACGGCATGTCGAGCAGCAGACACTTCCTGCTCGTGTCTGCCTAGCATCGCTCCCTGGATCCCGACGGCTGAGTGGAGAGGATCCGAAGTCGCTGGGTCCATTCTTGGTCGGATTCTTCTGTTATGGTGAGTGAATGAGGACCCAAAAGCGAACTAACTTAAACAGAGCTTCTTTAATAACCAAACATAGGTAGGCTCAGATAGACCGGCAGATTCCGACAGGACAGGACAAGGTTACAGCAAACATGACGATAGTCTGGCTCAGGCATGAAACACAACAAACAAGAATCCGACAAGGACAGGAACAGAAACAGAGAGAGATATAGGGACCTAATCAGAGGGAAAAAGGGAACAGGTGGGAAACGGGGTGAATGGGTAGTCAGAGGAGACAAGGAACAGCTGGGGGAAAGCGGGGGAGAAAAGGTAACCTAACAACGACCAGCAGAGGGAGACAGGGTGAAGGGAAAGGACAGAGACAAGACACAACATGACAGTACATGACAGACTGAATATGCATTCCTTTATTTACCTTTTCTTTCGCTGGTAACTGCAAGTAATAACTACTGTATGTTGATTGGCGTTGTGATTGCTAAAGTACCTGCAGATAGATACACACACACACACTAAAATGTTGCTTTGACAGGTGGACAGGAGTAGCACAGGTGGGTGACATACCCATCTAGCACATTTGGTTCCTTGGAAGTTGTGGGAACTTTTTTTGTAGGAACTTATGTTTTTGGCTTCACATTGGTTGTGAGAACGAAGACATATGTTTCCTGACCGGTAAAACAGAAAGTTTTGCCTGTTCTGGGAACGTTTCATATTTAGGTTTGTTTTACTCTGGTTCGATGAATTCCTTCTTTCTTTTCTTTTTTTTTTTACATTCCCCGAATATTGCCAAGAACTGACATAAGAGAACCATACGTTCTGACAACATTGCTTAAGTCACAACATTTTTGAGAACGTTGCCAGAATGTAGTAAAAATATAACATTAAATAGAACCACATGGGAACTTGTGTGTAATGTTCCCACAGAAGAACGTTGTTTCTTAAAGTTCTCTGAACAATTTGAGAACATGACTTTAATTAAAACCATGAGGAAAGTTGTGGGAAGGTTGTATGCAAAATAACCATAGGACAACCACGCTCTCACCAAGCTCTAAGAAACATATATGGTTCTCAGAACGTTGTGTGCTAGCTGGGTGTATCTGGGGACAACATGTTAAATAAGTTGATTCTCAGTGTCATTTGAAGAAGGTGCCGTGCTTTGCATCTTGAGCTGCAGTTTCCCAAACCTGGGCCCAGCGTTGAGGATATAGTAGATCTGACTGGGACGAGTGTCCAGGTCTTCGCCTCCACACCACACTGGAGATCACCTTCCTGTCCATCCAGTCCACCTCTACACCTGCATTCCTGACAGAGGATACAAGAGATGGTCAGGACCATAGAGACACAGAAATAAACATACTAGGGACTAAGAGAGAGAAAGAGAGAGGGAGACATTATTAGAGAGAGTACAATCACCAGCAAAGACACTGAGGGCCACAGAGACATTGGGTACCAGTTCCAACTCACATACAGCTCCCTTCAAGCAGTACCGACTAGCACCAGTCAACTGAGGGGCCCCAGCCCAGAGATACAGTAGGGCAAACACTGGGGGCCACAGAGAGACACATGCAGAAAGGACCACAGAGGCCTAGCATGCACTTAACCTAGCCTAGCACGCTCAGAAGAGTCCTCATCCTGAACACACGTAAACAAACACCAGATCCCTTCCTTCCCCCTGCTGCCTGGCATGGAATAACAGGCAGGCGAGCAGGAGAGATTTGTCAGAGCCATCCACCAGGGCCCCGCAAACAAGGAAGCGGGAGTCTGCCAAAAAGCCACATTACTTCTGCCTATGTGGCCTTGATGGACTGCAACCAGTGCCAACGCACTGACTCAAAAACCCCTCCTGATCTAAGGAGGAAAAACAGGAGGACAGAGGAGGACCTAGTCAAGGATGTAACTTGATTCCCAGTCACTCATTCGAGGAGGACAGATTTATCTCCTCTCCCCCTGTCCACACTCACTTATCCCGACCCTGCACTCCATTCCTCCCCCACCCTCCCCCTGTCCACACTCACGTATCCCGACCCTGCACCCGCCACATGTGCTGTATGGGTTGTATCTGTTGACCCCATTCCTCCCCCACCCTCCCCCCGTTCTGTCCCCTTTCTGTCCTGATCCCCCCATCCTCTCCTTCTTGGCTCAGACTGTTCCTCCCAGAGAGTCCTTCCTATCCTTACTTCAGCAGCCGGGGTTTTTCATCATTGACTGGTAGGACGATGATCTTCGCTGTCCCCTGGACTGTGTGGCAGCCATCTGTCAGCTGCATGGTGAATGAGTCCTTCAGGTTTTCCATGTCATCCTGCATGTACATGATCCTCATTCCTGCAGATAGGGGCCAAGAGGGGAGGAGTCAGGGAGAGCGGTGGGAGAGGGTGAATGGGAGGACAGTTTGGTGGGATTTCGGTGGCAGCGTGCCAATACATTAGCAAGGTGAGATTATCTGTACCTCCGTTTGAGTCACATTGAAGTAATTTCTACAATTAAAAAAAAATAAACGCAGCAAAAAAAGAAACACCATTTTTTCAGGACCCTGTCTTTCAAAGATAATTTGTTGAAATCCAAATAACTTCACAGATCTTAATTGTAAAGTGTTTAAACACTGTTTCCCATGCTTGTTCAATGAACCATAAACAATGTATGAAGATGCACCTGTGGAACAGTCGTTAAGACACTAACAGCTTACAGACGGTAGGCAATTAAGGTCACAGTTATGAAAACTTAGGACACTAAAGAGGCCTTTCTACTGACACTGAAAAACATCAAAGAAAGATGCCCGGGGTCCCTGCTCATCTGCATGAACGTGCCTTAGGCATGCTGCAAGGAGGCATGAGGACTGCAGGTGTGGCCAGGGCAATAAATTACAATGTCCGTACTGTGAGACGCCTAAGACAGCGATACAGGGAGACAGGACGGACAGCCTATCGTCCTTGCAGTGGCAGACCATGTGTAACAACACCTGCACAGGATCGGTACAGCCAAACATCACAACTGCGAGACAGGTACAGGATGGCAACCACAACTGCCCGAGTTACACCAGGAATGCACAATCCCCCCATTAGTGCTCAGACGATCTGCAATAGGCTGAGAGAGGCTGGACTGAGGGCTTGTAGGCCTGTTGTAAGGCAGGTTCTCACCAGATAGACATCACTGGCAGCAACGTCCCCTATGGGCACAAACCCACCATCGCTGGACCAGACAGGATTGGCAAAAAAAGTGCTCTTCACTGACGAGTCACGGTTTTGTCTCAAAACGTTACAGGGGAGACATCCTCCTCCCTCATGTGGTACCCTTCCCTCAGGCTCATCCTGACATGACCCTCCAGCACGACAATGCCACCAGCCATACTGCTCATTCTGTGTGTGATTTCCTGAAAGACAGGAATGTCAGTGTTCTGCCATGGCCAGCGAAGAGCCCGGATCTCAATTCCATTGAGCACGTCTTGGACCTGTTGGATCGGAAGGTGAGGGCTAGGGCCATTCCTCCCAGAAATGTCCGGGAACTTGCAGGTGCCTTGGTGGAAGAGTGGGGTAACATCTTACAGCAAGAACTGGCAAATCTGGAGGTCCATGAGGAGGAGATCCACTGCAGTACTTAATGCAGCTGGTGGCCACACCAGATACTGTCTGTTACTTTTGATTTTGACCCCGCCCCTTTTGTTCAGGGACACATTATTCCATTTTCTGTTAGTCACATGTCTGTGGAACTTGCTCAGTTTGGCTCAGTTGTTGAATGTTCATACAAATATTTACACGTTAAATTTGCTGAAAATAAACCCAGTTGACAGTGAGAGGACATTTCTTTTTTTGCTGAGTTTATGTGGTGGAAATGAGAAACTGGCTTTTTAAGAACTAATATTTTATTGCAAAGAGAGAGAGAGAGAGAGAGAGAGAGAGAGAGAGAGAGAGAGAGAGAGAGAGAGAGAGAGAGAGAGAGAGAGAGAGAGAGAGAGAGAGAGAGAGAGAGAGAGAGAGAGAGAGAGAGAGAGAGAGAGAGAAAACACAGTTGGAAGGACTTGGTGCAGGGGAAGCAACAGCAGCAGCACCACAGGCGCTTGGCAACCTCTCTCTCTAACATCTGTTCAGCAGGGGCCTGACCTCAATGACAACACAACGCACAACCCTCTGGAAAGAAGGCACAGGCCAGGCTGGGGGAAGGGGCAGGCTGGCCTTGTAGTGGGACGCAACGCCTGTACCCCATGAATAACAACCCAACAACCTTAAACCCACAGACTAACAAAAGACACAAGTCAACATACGGCACTAAATCAAATGAAGACATGGTGAATCATGAAGGCTACTGCTGCCCTTAGTTGGGCAAAATTATTGAGGAAAAACCGGCCTTAGTGGGCTCAGATTTGCACATAAAAGTGTAAATCTCTCAAGGACAAGGTGACTTTACTCAATGTATTTACCCCCAAAAATGAAATGCTACTTAGCTGCTAATGTGACTATAATAAAGAACTAAAAATGGCATGATGATCTGGACGAGACTGCCGAATTAAGGCAAATGGAAGAATCTCTGGATTAACTATCTAATGTTAGCTAAAGATAGTAATGAATAAATTGGCTATATTTCTTTAAACGGAAAATACTTTGAATTGTCTTTTGCAAGTTATAAATTGACACAATACCTGTTAGCAAAGGTGTCAGCTAGAGATGACGTGTGTGGGTCTGCTTCCAACTCACACCCTCAAACACGTAGATCCCCTGAACACAGCTCACTTTCCAGCTCACTTTCCAACTCACACCCTCAAACACCTAGATCCCCTGAACACAGCTCACTTTCCAGCCCACTTTCCAGCTCACACTCTCAAACACCTAGATCCCCTGAACGCAGATCACTCGCCAGATCCCAATCACCTGAATTCTGATCACCTGTTCACACACCTGTATGTCATTATATCACACTATTTAGTTCAGTTCTTTGCACCCCATCACTGTGAGGTATTGTTTGTTTTGTGACACGTCTTTCATAGCGCAGTTGTTCCCTTGTGATTTAATCCTCCCGTGTATGATAGTTTTTGCCTGCCTCACTACTGATGCCTTTTTGCCTGTTATCTACCTATTGCCTGATCTACCAGACTACATTACGAGCCTTTTCCCTGCCTGTACTGTTGCCCTTTTGGACCTCCTGTGTATGACCTTCTGCCTGCCCCTGGACCCAGCTACCTACCTCCTCCTGTGGTCCTTTACCAATAAACACCTGCTGTGTCCTGCACTTGAAACCAGCTCTCGGTCTCCACTCGTGTTCATTACAACGTGTAGGAGCTAGCAGGGAGTTGTAGTCTTGCATGATGTCTAATTTGATGCTAATTAGCATTTTAAAATCTGACAGTAAATAAAACCGAATATATTGATAAAAGTCACCTTGTCCGAGAGAGATTTACATGGTTATTAAAACGTCATGCCAGGGTGAGTCTACACGAAACACAGCCCTTATTATAAGTGTTTCTAAAATTCCCTATGGGGAAAAATGAATGGTGGAAAAATGATTGGAACCATTTCCCTGTTTGACTGCTAGGTTTTATGGGTATTATGACACCTCCAATGTGGGGCTCCATTAGTCCTCATCTCAAAATATTTTGCTTATTGTTATATATCAACTACTGGTCCTTCGAGCCGGATTAAGATTTTTTTTTTCAACAGATGTTTAACAGTTATAATAACTTGTGCCAGTAGATATCAGCAAGCTAACCAACCATGACTAATAATAAATGTCATTTAGCAGAGACATTTATACAAGCAACTTACAGTAATGCGTGCACACATTTTACGTATGAGTGGTCCCTGCAATCAAACCCCTGGCATTACAAGCACCATGCTCTACCAACTGAGCTACAAAGGACTACACTAATGTTGAACTGACAACTTTGAACCAGTGGGGAACCAGATTTACAGTTGAAGTCGGAAGTTTACACACACTGAGGTTGGAGTCATTAAAACTCATTTTTCAACCACCCAACAAATTATAAATTGCCAAACTATAGTTTTGGCAAGTCGGTTAGGACATCTACTTTGTGCATGACACAAGTCATTTTTCCAACTATTGTTTACAGACATTATTTCACCTTATCACAATTCCAGTGGGTCAGAAGTGTACATACATTAAGTTGACTGTGCCTTTAAACAGCTTGGAAAATTCCAGAAAATAATGTCATGGCTTCAGAAGCTTCTGATAGGCTAATTGACATAATTTGAGTCAATTGGAGGTGTACCTGTGGATGTATTTCAAGGCCTACCTTCAAACTCAGTGCTTCTTTCATTGACATCATGGGAGAATCAAAAGAAATCAGCCAAGACCTCAGAAAAATAATTGTAGACGTCCACAAGTCTGGTTCATCCTTGGGAGCAATTTCCAAACGCCTGAAGGTACCACGTGCATCTGTACAAACAATAGTACGCAAGTATAAACACCATGGGACCACGCAGCCGTCATACTGCTCAGGATGTTGACCCGTTCTGTCTCCTAGAGCTGAACGTACTTTGGTGTGAAAAGTGCAAATCAATCCCAGAACAACACTGTGTGAAGATGCTGGAGGAAACAGGTACAAAAGTGTCTATATCCACAGTAAAACAAGTCATATATCGACATAACCTGAAAGGCCGTTCAGCAAGGAAGAAGCCAATACTCCAAAACCGCCATAAAAAAGCCAGACTAGTTTGCAACTGCACATGGGGACAAAGATCGTACTTTTTGGAGAAATGTCCTCTGGTCTGATGAAACAAAAATAGAACTATAATGACCATCGTTATGTTTGGAGGAAAAAGGGGGATGCTTGCAAGCCGAGGAACACCATCCCAACCATGAAACACGGGTGTGGCAGCATCATGTTGTGGGGATGCTTTACTGCAGGAGGGACTGGTGCACTTCACAAAATAGATGGCTTCATGAGAAAGTAAAATTATGTGGATATATTGAAGCAACATCTCAAGACATCAGTCAGGAAGTTAAAGCCGGGTCGCAAATGGGTCTTTCAAATGGACAATGACCCCAAGCATACTTCCAAAGTTGTGGCAAAATGGCTTGAGAACAACAAAATCAAGGTATTGGAATGGCCATCACAAAGGTCTGACCTGAATCCTATAGAAAATGTGTGAGCAGAACTGAAAAAGCATGTGCGAGGAAGAAGGCCTACAAACCTAACTCAGTTACACTAGCTCTGTCAGGAGGATTGGGCCAAACTACACCCAACTTACTGTGGGAAGCTTGTGGAAGGCTACCTGAAATGTTTGACCCAAATGAAACAATTTAAAGGCAATGCTACCAAATACTAATTGAGTGTATGTAAACTTCTGACCCACTGGGAATGTGATGAAATAAATAAAAGCTGAAATAAATCACTACTATTATTCTGACATTTCACATTCTTAAAATAAAGTGTTGATCCTAACTGACCTAAGACAGGGAATTTGTACTCGGATTAAATGTCAGGAATTGTGAAAAACTGAGTTTAAATGTATTTGGCTAAGGCGTATGTAAACTTCAACTGTAAATCTATAAAATGTATATATGTTTTGTTATTGAATTATAAGAAAAAATCTATTAATCTCTTCAGTTTGTGTTTGAAAGAGATGGGTTAATACTGAATACAAAACATTATCCAATCAGGATTTTCTCTGGTGGTGTCTGGGTAGAAAAATCTAGATCAGCCAGCCATTTGCAAGGCCTTCAGAAGCTGGACAGAAGGCCTCTGCCATTCAACTGTATTAGAGGAGAAGTTTGGAGTGACAGTGAAATTAACCAATCATATTAAGACTGGCAATGGGTGAGACTTTACGTTTTTTTAAGTGACGTGTCTAGGCATGCCACCACTTAGAGCATAATGAACTCATCATACAGAGTAGTGGGCTGATAAACAAAAAACATTAGGTAGAGGCAATACACTAATAGGTTGTAGTTTGCCATAAAAACATGAAGAGGAAAAAGAAGAAGAACGCAAGAGAAAATATTCAGTGTTACAAGCAGTAGTTTTCCCAGGCTAATGCTAGTATACAATACAATACAACTTCATCAATCCCCAAGGGGTGACAGGGTTCTTCAGACACTAACAGTATACAAAATAAATCAACTTAAGGCATCCGTTTAGGGTGAATAGTGCAATTTAAGAAACTTAAAAGTTCATGTTTTTCAGTTCTATCTCTAGACTAGTCCCTAGGTCTTCCTTAATTATCCTGTTAACCAGGTGGAACACAAACGAGCCCCTGCACCTATTGGTAAAGCACTTGAGACAGCGCAGGGGTGTCCAAGGGGGAGCAGTTGGAACTGTGGGTTGAGGACATGGGTGCTGTCCCCAGGATGTCATAGGCCTTCCTCCTGGCCTGCTGCTCAAAGAATGAAGCCAGACAATAGCTTGGTGGTGGTTCCTGTTCTTGACAGAGAGGGATGTGAACCAGCATACGAAGGAAAAACACAGAACTCTCTCGATGAAAGAACTGTAACATTTTTCTTTCTTAATCTTATTTTTCTCCTCTTCTTCAGCTAGCTTAGCAGCCCTCTCTGAAAAAGGCATCATATAGAAAAACCATCCATCCATCCATCCAACTGTAAATGTATGCCAATCTTCCTCTTTCCCTCTATCGTCTCTCACATTCTCTCTCTCTCTCTCTCTCTCGCTCTCTCTCTCTCTCTCTCTCTCTGTCTCTGTCCTGTCCTGTCCTGTCCTGTCCTGTCCTCCCTCTCTCTCTGTCCTGTCCTCCCTCCCTCTCTCTGTCCTGTCCTCCTTCTCTCTGTCCTGTCCTGTCCTCCCTCTCTCTGTCCTGTCCTCCCTCTCTCTGTCCTGTCCTCCCTCTCTCTGTCCTGTCCTGTCCTCCCTCTCTCTGTCCTGTCCTCCCTCTCTCTGTCCTGTCCTCCCTCTCTCTGTCCTGTCCTGTCCTCCCTCTCTCTGTCCTGTCCTCCCTATCTCGGCTCTTGGCCAGTCCGCTGCCACCTGGGTACTGATAAAGCCATCATGCCTGTGCACGCTGGCATCTGTTCCCATTTACAGCACTGATAAACAATGAATGGAGAATGGGCACTGGTGGGATGGAGGCTTGGATCAGGATCCACACTGATCGAAGGGTGGAATGTGGTGTGTGTGTGTAGTTGATGACCAACAGTCTGGGATATAGGTGATAAAACCAGCGTCCCCCAAACAAGAAAAGAGGCAAAGCTGGATTCCTCTTGTTTCGCTCTGCTAATGCTCTTACACATGTCTCCTGTCTTTATTCAATGCAAATTAATTTGACGACTACATTTCCTCCGCAAACTAATCCAGATTTTGTAGGCCTTCCATACAGTGGTGAAGACTGAGAAATACCCGCCTTTATTCGTCACTATAGGATTAGCGAATTAGCAGATCATGGTAGATATGGGCTCCGGCGGGCAGGGATGGATAATCTTGGCAGCAAGCTGGGTAGAATGGAGGCCTAACGTGTGTTCTTTTGTGAGCGAGAGATGTTCCTTTCTGTCTTTTGTTTGCTGAGGCCTTCATTGTCCGGAGGCTCTCGTGGTGAATCTGTGTCTGCTCGGTGCACACAGATCGGTCGCTAACGTTAGCTTCCCTCCCCGACATAGCATGGCAGAGGAGTAATCCCCACCAGCCGTGTGTGTGGCCTCTGCATGCAATAACACACCACAACACCATGCAATAACACACCACAACACCATGCAATAACACACCCCACCACCACGCAGGAACACACCAAAACACAACACCACGCAGAAACACACCACAACACCACGCAGGAACACACCACAACACCACGCAGAAGCACACCACACTACAACACCATGCAGAAACACACCACAACACCACGCAGGAACCCACCACACCACAACACCACGCAGAAACACACCACAACACCACGCGAGAAGACACCACACCACCACGCAGGAACACACCACAATATCACGCAGGAACACACCACAACACCACGCAGAAACACACCACACCACCACGCAGAAACACACCACAACACCATGCAGCAACACACCACACCACAACACCACGCAGAAACACACCACAACACCACGCAGGAACACACCACAACACCACGCAGAAACACACCACACTACAACACCACACAGAAACACGCCACAACACCACGCAGGAACACACCACACCACAACAACATGCAGAAACACACCACAACACCACGCAGCAACACACCACACCACAACACCACGCAGAAACACACCACAACACCACGCAGGAACACACCACAATACCACGCAGAAACACACCACACTACAACACCACACAGAAACACACCACAACACCACGCAGGAACACACCACACCACAACACTATCAAATCAAATGTATTTATAAAACCTTCTTACATCAGCTGATATCACAAAGTGCTGTACAGAAACCCGGCCTAAAACCACAAACAGCAAGCAATGCAGGTGTAGAAGCACGTGGCAAGGAAAAACTCCCTAGAAAGGCCAAAACCTAGGAAGAAACCTAGAGAGGAACCAGGCTATGAGGGGTGGCCAGCCCTCTTCTGGCTGTGCCGGTGGAGATTATAGTGAGGAATGCTGTATATGGCCTGGGAGGCCTGTAAACAGTAGCTATAAAAAGTGATTGAGTAGGCTGCATAGATTTCATGACTAGAAGCACAAAAGACAAAAATGTCATTTTCTTTTTGTAAATTGAAATTTGCTATCATTCAAATTCATTGAAATTAAACGAAACAAATATTAAATGAATCAATGAATTAAATGCAGTGTTTATATCAGTGTTAGCAGGAAATTAAGTTCAGAGTTTTCATTGGCTATTGTCCATATTGTATATTATCGAATTGACACAATTTGTAATGAATGTAACTCTAGTTTACATTTTTCGAGCCAGATTGGGTCACTATAGCATGTTGGATGTACTCTGTTGTACAACTGCAATCTTGTTATTGTCATTAGTTATAAAATACCATCCATATTTGGCTGAGAACTGATGTATTCCATTTGAATATTTGACGTGTTAAGTCAAGCACCCTAAAGTGAACATCCCTCACCCCAGCCAAATTCACGTCATGTTTACATTCATTAAAAAGAATTTCCCACAAATAAGCAGTTTTTTTTTTATGTCGGAACGCATACCATCATTTGGAAACAACAAGATTATCTTTTGCCTAAAGGCACCCCATGCCAGCTCAGGCTTTCCCTGTTGCGGAAATAACAGGGAGGCAAAGATGGTGTCCTTCCCAGGCTACCATGCTGCAGCGGTTACCCAACACCACGATAGCCCACTCCTGCTTGCCAGGGAGACAGAAGGGCAAGGTCACCAGACAGATTGAGTGATGAATGGTCGTGCGCAAAACCTCATTAGCAACATCTTTACTGCAGGGGAAATGGCTACAAGTCCAATGGAGAAAAAAAACTTGGTAATTGGCACCCAAAGGTGGCAGTGGGCAGCAGGCCCCAAAAAACAAAAAAACAGGTTCCTAAGTCGGGACGACAGTCAGTATGGTGTATGGAGGGAAAGGCAGGCAGCTTTCCATTTGGCTGAAGGCATGGACCAACTGGGAGGTAACACTCCCCCGTGTTGACGGCCCCAAGTCGGAGGTCAAGGGTGAGCAAGTCCTCCAGAGACACTGTGTGTCGGTGGGCCAGAACTCTCACTGAACTGAATAGAGCCAAGCAGAACATGAGCGAACAGGTTCTGATAAGGGAGAAAAGGGGCCAAAACTTTTGGTTCAGATTTTTTTTTGTCTGTCTATTACAGCGGGGGGAGGGGTTGTCTATCGGTATGAAAACGACCCTCCCACCCCACCCCAAAATAACAGCAATTAAACTGACAGCGGGGTGTGTGTGGGAGCAGGTGATGGGTTGGGTTGTTTGAGCAGGTGCTGCTGTTGATCGGATGGCCCTACAGGAGGGAAAGGGGATGGAGTAAATAGCAAATGGGAACTGAAGTTAGCCCAAACTAGGAAACTACAGAACTGAAACAAACCACCTCAGCCTCTCTATATGAGGCTAGTCTTCTACACATCCCAGATTGAGTTATCGTAGTGGCACTGTCCCTAATGAGGGGTGCAAAACAAAACCACCACTGTAACCTCAAGAAAACCACACAAAGCATTACACTTCCTTTTACTGTGCAAAGTCGCCGTGAAAGGTGTCGTCCCCAGCCTTGTCTGTCGTCTTCAAACCGTTATCAGCGCTGATTCTCTCTCTCTCTCTCTCTAAAAAAACAGGTCTGCGCTTGGGACAGCACATCTGCTCTTTGTGCATAGTGGCATGAATTGGCATAAGTCTCCCCAATCTGCTTCACTCAGGGCCTGTGCAAACAAAAGCCTGTCTCCCCGTGCGCTGGAGAGGAAGGACAGACGCCGTCACACCATAGACAGCTTTGTGCGCGAGAGCCCCTGGCGAAAGTGGCAACGGACCATTTTACACCTGATTAGGAAACACATGCAGGCCGTCTCACATATGCTTCCCAAGCCGCGCGGCCGTCCCCGACGGATGGCAAACACACGGAGGCAAAAGGGCGGAAAAGGGCAGGCGTTCACGGATTCTTCAGCACTCCAGATAACAGCACAGAATTCCAAGGAAGGTTTTTTAAAAATCCTCCCTATTTTCCTGAATGTTCTGTGATAGGAAAGCGAATCAATGGTTCCACAAATGTTTTGAATATCCTTTAATTTACTTCCGTTAGTGATATGCAGTACCAGTCAAAAGTGTGGACACACTTACTCATTCAAGGGTTGTTCTTTATTTGTAATGTTTTCTACATTGTAGAAGTGAAGACATCAAAACTATAAAATAACACATGGAATCATGTAGTAACCAACAAAGTGTTAAACAAATGAAAATATATTTTATGGTTTAGATTCTTCAAAGTAGCCACCCTTTGCCTTGATGACAGCTTTGCACACTCTTGGCCTTTTCTCAACCAGCTTCATGAGGTATTCACCTGGGATGCATTTCAATGAACCTTGTTAAAAGTTGATTTGTGGAATTTCTTGTGTTTCTTGTGTAAATAGTTGTGTTGTGACAAGGTAGGAGTGGTATACAGAAGATAGCCCTATTTGGTAAAAGACCAAGTCTATATTATGGTAAGAACAGATCTAATAAGCAAAGAGAAAGGACAGTCTATCATTACTTTAAGACATGAAGGTCAGTCAATCGGGAGATTCCTCTCGCTATGCAAAGTCGCTATGAAAGGTGACCTCAACAGCCTTGTCTGTCGTCTTCAAACCCCTTGGCCCATTATCAGCACTGGAGAGGGGGGACTCAGGTGCTGGTATTTCAGAGCCGAGCTGAGGAACTCATGGCAGGTGGCTTTAAGGAAACGCACCTCCTTGGTGCCATGGAGACAGGGCTTGTTTCTCGGACAGTCTGAACCAGGGTAGGGAGGCAAATGTCTCAATAGCAGTCATTGGCAGTTTCTCTGAGGCTCGTCAAATGTACTGATCAACTACAGAGAGGTGATGGAGAGTTGTGGCAGACCTGGAATTCAAACTCACATTCAAAACCGCACCACCCTCAATAGGTTCAGGACTGGCCATGGCCCATGCCTCACCATCCTCCACCGATGAGGCAGAAAGCCTGCATCAATGGGGCATTAAAGTGTCTATGGGGTGGAGAAAACCATGAATCACATTCTTGAAGTCTGTCCAATCTACAAACTCAGCGGAGGCCTACTCACCCTAAACACAGCAGGACCGGAAGCAATCGCTTGGCTAATGAACTTTGCATTCGCTATATAAATAAAATCATGAAGCACCATAAATTTCATTGACCTATAAAAGCCCAGACTTTTATGGGTCCAGGCCAGGGTGACAGTCCTTCACTAACCCGTCTCGCTCCATCTGCATTTGCAACATTTAAAGGACCACCTCATTCAACTGATCACCAAGCCCTGATGTGTTAGTCCTGGGCAGAACAACAACTATTTTCTGGACTTGCTTTGATGATTCATTTCAGCTTAGGAAGTATACTATGCCTATGATAAATAATTATATTATTTTAAATGTTTTATATTATAAAATACAATTAGGACACCCTCAGTCTCAGCAGGAGTTGTCTCAATAGTTTGAATATGAATGCACAGTACCTGTAGACTCTCAACATGTAGACTCTCAACATGACTGTGTTCTCGTCCAGCAGAGGACTGCCATTATGGACCTACTTCACCTCATCGTGCAGGAACTGACAATCAAACACCTACAACGTAATCAGACACAACACTGTCAATGTTATACAGTAAAACTTTACACCATCAACATTATACCATCAACGGTACACCCTCAACATTATACCATCAACGTTACACCATCAACATTATACCATCAACATTACACCATCAACATTACACCATCAACATTTGTACATCAACGGTACACCATCAACATTATACCATCAACATTTCACTATCAACATTATACCATCAACATTGCACCATCAACATTATACCATCAACGGTACACCATCAACATTATACCATCAACATTACACCATCAACATTACACCATCAACGTTACACCATCAACGTTACTCCATCAGCGGTACACCATCAACATTATACCATCAACGGTACACCATTAACATTACACCATCAACATTATACCACCAACATTAAACCATCAACATTACACCATCAACATTATACCATCAACGGTACACCATTAACATTACACCATCAACATTATACCACCAACATTACACCATCAACGTTATACCATCAACATTACACCATCAACATTACACCATCAACGGTACACCATCAACATTACACCACCAACATTATACCATTAACATTATACCATCAACATTACACCATCAACATTACAGCATCAACGGTACACCATCAACATTATACCATCAACATTATACCATCAAAATTACACCATCAACATTATACCATCAACGGTACACCATCAACGTTACACCATCAACATTATACCATCAACATTATACCATTAACATTACACCATCAACATTACACCATCAACATTATACCATCAACATTACACCATCAAAATTACACCATCAACATTATACCATCAACGGTACACCATCAACATTACACCATCAACATTACACCATCAACATTACACCATCAACATTTGTACATCAACGGTACACCATCAACATTATACCATCAACATTTCACTATCAACATTATACCATCAACATTGCACCATCAACATTATACCATCAACGGTACACCATCAACATTATACCATCAACATTACACCATCAACGTTACACCATCAACGTTACTCCATCAGCGGTACACCATCAACATTACACCACCAACATTATACCATTAACATTATACCATCAACATTACACCATCAACATTACACCATCAACATTATGCCATTAACATTATACCATCAACATTACACCACCAACATTATACCATTAACATTATACCATCAACATTACACCATCAACATTACAGCATCAACGGTACACCATCAACATTATACCATCAACATTATACCATCAAAATTACACCATCAACATTATACCATCAACGGTACACCATCAACGTTACACCATCAACATTATACCATCAACATTATACCATTAACATTACACCATCAACATTATACCATCAATGTTACTCCATCAACATTATACCATCAACATTACACCAACAACATTATACCATCAACATTACACCATCAACATTATACCATCAACGTTACACCACCAACGGTACACCATCAACATTACACCATCAACATTATACCATCAATGTTACTCCATCAACATTACACCATCAACATTATACCACCAACATTACACCATCAACATTATACCATCAACATTACACCATTAACATTACACCATCAACATTATACCATCAATGTTACTCCATCAACATTACATCATTAACATTACACCATCAACATTACACCATCGCACACTACATTGTTACACTACACATAACCAAACTGCAACACAATCAGACACAACTCTGTTACACTACACGTGACCAGACAGTGCAATGATACAAAACACTTACACTCATAATCATACAGTAGAACACACTGTTACAATACACATTCCAACATACTGTGTTGAATGTACACTGTTATAGCACATGAAATCAAATCAAATGTTATTTCTCACATCCGCCAAATACAACAGATGTAGACCTTACAGTGAAATGCTTTTACGAGCCCTTAACCAACAATGCAGAGTTTTTAAAAAAGTAAGTAAGAAAAATGTGCTAAATAAACTTCAGGAAAAATAGTAACACAGTAAAATAATGGCCACTTTGCTTTTGCTTTGTTTACATTTATCATAATTGAAAAGACAGACTATTGTCACGCCCTGGCCATAGAGAGGCTTTTATTCTCTATTTTGGTTAGGCCAGGGTGTGATTAGGGTGGGCGTTCTATGTTCTGACTCAAAGTGGAGGATAGCTTGACTTCATCATTACTTGTATTTATGAGAGGTATTGACATGTTGGACGCACAGAGCTGTCTGTCTGAACTACTGGCACACAGCTCAGACACCCGTGCATACCCCACAAGACGTCTCTTCACAGTCCCCAAGAAAGACTATGGGAGGCCCACAGTACTACAGAGCCATGACCACAAGTAGTAAAATTAGATTTAAAAAACAAACACCTTATGGGACTGTGAAGCAACACAAACATAGACACATGCACACACACAATAACATACGCACTATACACACACATACACATGGATTTAGTACTGTAGATATGTGGTAGTGGTGGAGTAGGGGCGAGGGCACACACTGTGTTGTGAAATCTGTGAATGTATTGTAACGATGTTTTACTGTATAAACTGCCTAAATCTTGCTGGACCCCAGGAAGAGTAGCTGCTACCTTGGCAGCAGCTAATGGGGATCCATAATAAATACAAATAAATCACAATACTACACACACACACACACACACACACACACACACACACTGGATGAGCAGTTTAAGTGGTCAGTGATTAGTCAAGCAGTATTGGGGGCAGCACGCAGACTGGGCTGGCGGCACAGACCTGTCAGTCGCCGTTAAGTCGTCATTGTGTCCAATCAAGGGTGTGTTGAGGCATGTTTAACTAGAGGCTGACATAAAACACGACCACTTGTTCTGTGCCTTGATTGAGCTACTGGCTCAAAGCCTGGTCCAATCAGGTTCAAGACTAGCTCAGAGTATAACCTTTTCTGTAGGTGTTTCACATAGTTGTCCATTGATCTCAATTGTTCTCTTATGTGAGGGTTTTCTTAGTTGAAGTAGATAGGCTGAATAATAGTGCAATGTTAATGACCTTATCCCAAGGGGACTATTTTATGATGATACCCCAATTAAAAAGTTATCCATTTCTTTGGAAGTATTTGCTTGAAGATAAGAGACGACATGAAGTACATAGAAATATTGATGTTCATTGTCCACAGTTTTAGTTCAGTGCTAGAAAGTTTGTTGCCTAGTTTGTGGTTATTTTATTATACACTATAGCTACATTATATACATACTATATATACATGCTATATATATATGCAATAGACATACACTATACAGTGCCTTGCGAAAGTATTCGCCCCCCTTGAACTTTGCGACCTTTTGCCACATTTCAGGCTTCAAACATAAAGATATAAAACTGTATTTTTTTGTGAAGAATCAACAACAAGTGGGACACAATCATGAAGTGGAACGACATTTATTGGATATTTCAAACTTTTTTAACAAATCAAAAACTGAAAAATTGGGCGTGCAAAATTATTCAGCCCCTTTACTTTCAGTGCAGCAAACTCTCTCCAGAAGTTCAGTGAGGATCTCTGAATGATCCAATGTTAATCTAAATGACTAATGATAAATACAATCCACCTGTGTGTAATCAAGTCTCTGTATAAATGCACCTGCACTGTGATAGTCTCAGAGGTCCGTTAAAAGCGCAGAGAGCATCATGAAGAACAAGGAACACACCAGGCAGGTCCGAGATACTGTTGTGAAGAAGTTTAAAGCCGGATTTGGATACAAAAAGATTTCCCAAGCTTTAAACATCCCAAGGAGCACTGTGCAAGCGATAATATTGAAATGGAAGGAGTATCAGACCACTGCAAATCTACCAAGACCTGGCCGTCCCTCTAAACTTTCAGCTCATACAAGGAGAAGACTGATCAGAGATGCAGCCAAGAGGCCCATGATCACTCTGGATGAACTGCAGAGATCTACAGCTGAGGTGGGAGACTCTGTCCATTGCACAAATCTGGCCTTTATGGAAGAGTGGCAAGAAGAAAGTAATTTCTTAAAGATATCCATAAAAAGTGTTGTTTAAAGTTTGCCACAAGCCACCTGGGAGACACACCAAACATGTGGAAGAAGGTGCTCTGGTCAGATGAAACCAAAATTGAACTTTTTGGCAACAATGCAAAACGTTATGTTTGGCGTGAAAGCAACAGAGCTCATCACCCTGAACACACCATCACCACTGTCAAACATGGTGGTGGCAGCATCATGGTTTGGGCCTGCTTTTCTTCAGCCGGGACAGGGAAGATGGTTAAAATTGATGGGAAGATGGATGGAGCCAAATACAAGCCCATTCTGGAAGAAAACCTGATGGAGTCTGCAAAAGACCTGAGACTGGGATAGAGATTTGTCTTCCAACAAGACAATGATCCAAAACATAAAGCAAAATCTACAATGGAATGGTTCAAAAATAAACATATCCAGGTGTTAGAATGGCCAAGTCAAAGTCCAGACCTGAATCCAATCGAGAATCTATGGAAAGAACTGAAAACTGCTGTTCACAAATGCTCTCCATCCAACCTCACTGAGCTCGAGCTGTTTTGCAAGGAGGAATGGGAAACAATTTCAGTCTCTCGATGTGCAAAACTGATAGAGACATACCCCAAGCGACTTACAGCTGTAATCGCAGAACAAGGTGGCGCTACAAAGTATTAACTTAAGGGGGCTGAATAATTTTGCACGCCCAATTTTTGATTTGTTAAAAAAGTTTGAAATATCCAATAAATGTCGTTCCACTTCATGATTGTGTCCCACTTGTTGTTGATTCTTCACAAAAAAATAGTTTTATATCTTTATGTTTGAAGCCTGAAATGTGGCAAAAGGTCGCAAAGTTCAAGGGGGCTGAATACTTTCGCAAGGCACTGTATATACAAAATTATGTGGCTGAAATAGCTGAATACACTAATTTGAAGGTGTGTTCACATACTTTTGTATATATAATATGTGTATTTGACATTGTTGCGGAGGGTAGGCATTGCCAGAAATGATGCTATAGCTGGTTTTGATTGCATTTGAATCAAGTGTCCAGTCACTTGATGAATTCTGACTGGTACCCTTTGAGTTGTGATTTTGGGAGTGGAGTGGCACAACATTGGCCCTATGCCCACTTGTCCCTCCAGGGGCCTGTCATAGCTCGGGCCACCACTTCTCCTCCACTTGAAGTTAATTTTGCTTCGCTATTGACCCATGATGAAATTATGTGTTTGTGCCCCGATAAAGCTAGTTTATAGGGGCACGAAGTTTGGTAGAAAATATTTTCCATGCTCTAACTCTAACAAATGTTCAGGGAATCATATGTTTTCCTGGGTGTGGACAATGAAAAAAGGCAGAGCGGTACTGCAGCGACGAGGCTCTTTCTCGCTTGGCGAGAGATTCATTCTAACAGTCCCATTGGCTGGGAAGCTGCAGATCTATCAACATCACTTTAAAACAAAGACACTGGAGTTTCATAATTAACAGGTATAAAACTGACATCCTCCAACGAAAGTGAAGACATTAGTTTTGCAATGCGGTTTAACTCCACAGCTTAATTAGACCTGATTCTTCAGAGATTGGCAGCCGACGAGCCTGATGGCCAAGACTGAGCTGCATGGCACAGGACCACGGGTGGCACAGGACCACGGGTGGCACAGGACCACGGGTGGAGTAGGACCATGGGTGGTACATGGTCATGGGTGGTACAGGACCGTGGGTGGCACAGGACCGTGGGTGGCACAGGACCGTGGGTGGTACAGGACTGTGGGTGGCACAGGACCATGGGTGGCACAGGACCATGGGTGGCACAGGACCATGGGTGGCACAGGGCCATGGGTGGAGTAAGACTATGGGTGGCACAGGAAGAACCTTCTATCCATGGGCGGGGTCTATCTTCCTTCATCAGCTCCCTCCACTCACACGGTTAACAAAAATCTAAGTTCCTGTATTGGGAAGCGGTGATCAAGTTGTAGAGTTGGAATAAAAAGAATAGACAATACACTCAGTATGTCGGATTGAACTCCATTTGTCGAGGGCATTGAGAACATTTGTCAGATGATAAGGGCCATGGCGGTCAATTGTTGTTTCTATATTGTTAATCGCTCAGTTTTCAATGTCTGTAGTTAGCGAGGTCAATGCTGGTCACCAGTGGAAGTTAATCAGCATAATAAGACAGTTACAAGCTGTCACAGCAACTAAACTGTTGTAACTGACGCCTGATCCCTCCTTCCTGGTCATCAGAAGATGGAGAAGTGGAGAAATGGATCTGAGGGACAAGTCACCCCGTCTGGCGCCCACCACATGGTAACCTATGGCCCCAGGTATCAGGTAAGGCTGGATGGAGGGATGGACGAGGAAAAGAAGGGGGCATCTTCTCCTGGGGAATTGTTGGACAGGATGGTTGACCTTCACTAGTGGCGGTGGAGGCGGGATGGAGGGAGGACGAGTTGATCCTCTGATTATGCAAATGAGGAGGGCTTTGATGCAAAGTGCCCCGGACTGGTCACCAATGTTTCACGAGTCGTGAAAGGGCAAGGCTCCCTGGGAGAAATAAGGCACATGAGCTGAATGGAGAGATGAACAGGCATGTCGGGGAGATGAGTGAGAGCAGAGGAAGAAGGGAGTGAGGAAGAAAGGACGAAGGGAGAGAGGGACATAAGTTCCTCAGGTCCTAATAAGCTGGACCGGCGACTCCTCCAGCATAGTAAATTATCATATTTCCACGTAATTAGCTTGTTTTTCCACTTGAAATGAGTGAGCGAGTCGACGATGCATTCAATGCCGTGGGGGCTGGTTTATCCTGTCTCCCTCTCTACGATGACCACTAACCTCCCCCTTCTCGCATGATCGCTCCTTCTCCCCATTTCCCTTCCAGCACACCCCTCATATCCACCCTTTATGATCATATCCTGTGCTATGCTCTCAGTCCTCTGTATGAGATGATAGGGAGATGAGAGGGGGTTTTGGTAAGGCGAGAGGATTCCATTTGACATTTTTAAAATCTTTGGTCTGCCGCCCTAGGATTTGTGCGGGGAGACGAGCACATGACTGGTGGCACTGTGGCTCTCTGTCAGGGCCCTGAGGAGCCTCAGAGGGCACACTGCCTCCACACTGGGCTCCTGGGTCTTGCATCACAGACCTGTTAATGTTATTATTATTTTTTCAAATGTTTTTTTTAATCTGGTATTTTTTATGATTATGAAGATAACACAGACTGAACAGGTAGAGGGCAAAACACACACGGATCCCCTACCAAATCAACCCCCCCTCCCCAACCCCCCCCATGCTCTCACAAAACACACACGGGTCCCCTACCAAATCAAACCCACCCCAACCCCCCCATGCTCTCACAAAACACACACGGATCCCCTACCAAATCAACCCCCCCCCATGCCCTCACAAAACACACACGGATCCCCTACCAAATCAAACCCCCCCCCCAACCCCCCCCATGCCCTCACAAAACACACACGGATCCCCTACCAAATCAACCCCCCCTCCCCAACCCCCCCCATGCCCTCACAAAACACACACGGATCCCCTACCAAATCAAACCCCCCCCAACCCCCCCATGCTCTCACAAAACACACACGGATCCCCTACCAAATCAAACCCCCCCCCAACCCCCCCCATGCTCTCACAAAACACACACGGGTCCCCTACCAAATCAAACCCACCCCAACCCCCCCCCCCCATGCTTTCACAAAACACACACGGGCCCCCTACCAAATCAAACCCACCCCAACCCCCCCCATGCTCTCACAAAACACACACGGGTCCCCTACCAAATCAAACCCACCCCAACACCCCCATGCTCTCACAAAACACACACGGGTCCCCTACCAAATCAAACCCACCCCAACATGCTCTCACAAAACACATACGGGTCCCCTACCAAATCAAACCCACCCCAACATGCTCTAACAGAGCCCCAACCCGAAACCAGACTTAATTTTTTATTTATCTAACCTTTGTTTAACTAGGCAAGTCAGTTAAGAACAAGTTCTTATTTATAATGCCGGCCTACCAAGGAACAGTGAACAGGAACTGCCTTGTTCAGGGGTAGAATGACAGATTTTTACCTTGTCAACTCAGAGGATTCGATCCAGCAACCTTTCGGTTATTGGCCCAACACTCTAACCACTAGGCTACCTGCCGCCCCACTTAAAACAGCCATGATATACAATGAGTAATATAATCATATAGTAAAAATAATGTTATAAAAATAATGACACAAATTCGATTTTGTGTTGGTTTATGGAGTAGTGAAATTAGCTGGATCCATGTCTTCTACAAAGGATAGGAAAGGTTGTCAGATATTATAAAATGTAATTGCAGATCCCCTAACGGAGTAGCGTATTTTCTCTAGCTTGAGATGTTGCATAACTTCCTTTATCCAATGGTTAAAAGGAGGAAGAAACCAATCCTTCCACTTAAATAGTAGAAGACGTCTAGCTAGAAGAGTAGCACATGCCAGTATGTTGCCCATATAACTGTTTAGAGGGGGCTCCTGTGGTGCCACTCCATAGAACTGTTTAGAGGGGTGGTGCCACTCCATAGAACTGTTTAGAGGGGTGGTGCCACTCCATAGAACTGTTTAGAGGGGTGGTGCCACTCTGAATGATGCAATAAAGGCAGAAGTTTATATAGGTCTCTCCAGAATCTTAGAAAACATCAAAAAAATTGATATCCAGAAATCTGTCAATTTCTGACATGTCAAAAACATGTGCAATAAAGTAACAGGAAGGAGTCTGCTTACATCAATCACAGGTGGGATCTATTTCTGGTCTGATCTTCGATAATCAATTTCTGGTCTAATCTTGGTATCAGGTATGAAGGGAAGACCCAGATGCAGACAACGTCGAAAAACAATGGTTTAATAATCCAATAGGGGCAGGCAATAAATCCAATAGAGGCAGGAGTCGGTAAACCAGAGGTGGGACAATGGTACCAGACGGCAGGCAGGCTCAGGGTCAGCGTAGGCAGAGGTCAATAATCCAGAGGTGGAGCTCAGGCACAGGTCGGCAGGCAGGCTCAGGGTCAGGCAGAGTGAACAGGCAGACGGGCTCAGAGTCAGGACAGGCAAGGGTCAAAACCAGGAGGGCGAGAAAAAGAGAGACTGGGAAAAGCAGGAGCTGAGACACAAAAACGCTGGTAAACTTGACAAACAAGACGAACTGGCACAGACAAACAGAGACCACAGGTATAAATATACAGGGGATAATGGGGAAGATGGGCGATACCTGGAGGGGGTGGAACCAATCACAAAGACAGGTGAAACAGATAAGGGTGTGACACTTGGATAATCTATTTCTGGTGTAATCTTGGATAATTTAGTTCTGGTGTAATCTTGGATAATTTAGTTCTGGTGTAATCTTGGATAATTTAGTTCTGGTGTAATCTTGGATAATTTAGTTCTGGTGTAATCTTGGATAATTTAGTTCTGGTGTAATCTTGGATAATTTAGTTCTGGTGTAATCTTGGATAATTTAGTTCTGGTGTAATCTTGGATAATTTAGTTCTGGTGTAATCTTGGATAATTTAGTTCTGGTGTAATCTTGGATAATTTAGTTCTGGTGTAATCTTGGATAATGTTTCCTTTGAGACCTGTTTATGCTTTGAATCATAAACCATCAACACATTCTATAAAGAACGGTTTCAATACGTCTCCTTATTGCTGAGGGCCAGCACCCTCTGGTACTGCATATGATGCAGTATTAACCCTAATTGCTCCTGTAAGTCACTTTGGATAAGAGCGTCTGCTAATTGAGGCCAAAGTTCTGGGGAACTCTTGGTTCTTTCAAATTAAATTTAAAAAATGCATAAGATTGAGATGCTCCAATTAAACATGAGAATCGATCTAAATAGTGTTTCTAAATAAAATAATATTGCATGACTAATACTATAACCAGTTCCTCACTATAGTACATGGCTTCAGCTGTTCATCTGTCATCAGGACTACTGGTAAGATCAATCATTAGATGCCATTACTGGCCAATGTTATTAGGAACCAATGCTTCACAGTAACACATTTACCCTCACAGTCAAGACAAGACACATGACATCTCCTTGCAAAGCGGTTATCATGGCGGGCCTATGCCTGTGCGTTGGGCCTATGCCTAGTGTGACATGGCTGTTCAGCAGGCAGGCAGGCGGACTGACCAGCAGCTACGGCTGGGCTACGTCTCCTCCGGAGCTCAGTCAAGCAGTAGCAGCAGTAGCTTTGCGTTAGGAACACAGGCTGGAGTGGACTTGGCCACTGTCCTGGCTTTATGCTTCATCACATACTGTCCACAGGGTTCTAAGCTGCCATGACACAGTTTAGATTCTCTCTCTGATGTGAATTTCAAAGACTGTATTAATGGGCATAGCCTGACTGGCTGAGGGGGTATTATACACTGAGAATCGTGATAGAGGTCCACTGCATAGCAGTCAATGTCAGACTGTTTAGGAATCAACAATTAATTAAGCATAGAATTAGGAATAGAAAATACTAAAATGGTAATTAACCTTCTTACGATGGGATAAAGATCTGCCATTTTGGTCAGGGAGTTGGTCAAGCATGGTTTGCCAGTGCTGTGATATAGAGTACCACAGTATGAGTCATACTACCCATAAAACCTAGCGGTCAAACAAGGAAATGGTTCCAATTGTTTTTTCCACCAAAATGTTTTCCCAAATGGGATTTTAGAAACACTTAAAATAATGGCTGTGTTTCGTGTAGACTTACCCTGACATGACGTTTTGATGACCGTGTAAATCTCTCTAGGACAAGGTGACTTTTATCAATATATTCACCTGCATTTACCCCCAAAAATGAAACGCTAATTAGCTGCTAATGTGGCTATCATACAAATGCCATGATGATCTGGAGGAGGCTGCCCGAATCAAGCCAAAGGTAAGAATCTCTGGATTAACTATCTAATGTTAGCTACTTTTAGACCAGTTGTAAATGCAACAAGTACTGATATTGCATCATATCACAGCACACACAGATTTCCAAAAAACAACAACTTTCCAAGAAAATAAAAACCTGTTTACATATATTTCAGAGAATATTTATACAGAAAATGTGTATAAATCCCATATAAACTGTATATATAATTATTTGACAATATTTTACTTTGACAATAATTCTATTACACAATTTCTGATACATCACATGCTTTACCAATATGGCTGCCATTTTCACCACATTCTGGATCTTTGAGGGTTTTTGACATAGCCCCTCTAGTAATTTAATAGGATCTCCATGGGATTAAGCAAAAACTGAATATGAAATGCCTGAACATGTTTAGTGGAGAATAAAAAGGAAGTTTGAATGAGGTAGAGACGTATCCTTCTATTTCCAGTATTTACACAATACTTGGACAGCGGCTCCACCTCAGCAGCAGCAGGCTGGGTCTGGTCTCAGTAGAGATCATCTTGGCTGGCCGGTTGGCCCAGACAGGGACAGCATGACGGGGTTCCAGTGCTCTGGCCGTAGCCCAGTTGGTGTTGAATCACAGTGAGCGGTCAGCCTGCCGCGGCCCTTCCTCGCTTTTCACAGCCAGCTAACATCACACATTCAGGGGGATAGTCCTCCCTCCCTCCATCCATCTCTCTCCAGTGTGCCCCACTGTGCAGGTGTGTAACCATGAACCAGGGACAGTGGCTGCTGGTGGCCCTAAATCGTGGCGAGGGGAGGAGGGCCAGGATAGGGGAAGGGGCTGGGGATGAGGGGAGGGTGGTGGTGGGTCAGGGAGACCTGCCAAGACCATGAGCACAGATTGTGTGGGACAGCCAAGGCTGGGGCCTGCCAAACACTGGGTGAACAAGTCTCTCTCCAGACACGCCGAATCTCTGTCACCAATGTGCCACTGTTGTTTGTGTTTGTGTTTGTGTTAGTGTGTGTGTTGTATAATGCTGATGTGTTGTAGGTTGTACAAATACAAATGGTGGCAGAACCTTGAGAAGTGCCTCAGCAAGCACATGACAGTAGCTATACAATAACCATCTTGGCTGACCGAAATGTGATCACTTTAAGTACTAATAGTGGAGGTTAAACTATTGGACAAATTAAACAAACAACTTTAAATGTCTATATGTATTACCATATTGGGATGAAAGTACTGCTGTAGCACAGGAATACACGTGGGGCACCGACGGGATGCAATTATTAAAGCAGTTTATTACACTTATGGGCTATGCATATTGTACAGTTGTGTCTATTATTTTTCATTGTATTACGATGCTGTTCCAGAGGAAACAGAGAAGGAGGTCAACTTTGGTTAGATTCTGAAATGGTGATGCTACTGTTCATAGCACAAGGTGATGTAAGCAGCCACTGGGATAAAGAACCCTGGTGTCATGGCGTCGTGATAGGGTATTTTTTTCGATTTTGGTTAGTCTTTTTGCAAGTCAGAAGTGTCCTTATACTGTAGTATCTCCCAACACAGTCCACAGCTGTGCCTTGCTCTCCATGCTCTGGGGACAGGTGGGAACCCAAGAGCAAGGGATTCTGGGTAGGCAAAAAGAGGAACCTGGTCGGGAGATGGTATTGCCATGGGAAGATTGCTCAAAGGAGGGACAGCCACACATCCACCTTCCTCTAACAAGCTCCAAGTCAAATGGGTGGGGAAAGACGAACAACCAAAGAGCACTTTAACTTCGCTAAACTGGAAGAGGGGATGAACAAAAAAAGCATAATAATTAAAGAAAATTAAAAAACAATGTGTACATATGCAAATGAGTTTGGAAATGTCAAATGTGCATACATTTTCGTTGACCCCGTTGCATTCCTCCCAGCGAAGCCTGGCTGCACCGATGACAGCTCAGCCATTGTCCAGACACCCTGCTTTACATATCACAGAGGCCTCCCATCACCGCGGGTTACCCACGCCGCCCATCAGCGCCTGTCGTCACGGAAACAGAGAAGGATGCAGAGTGACAGCCCCGCGAATGACTGACTGACTGGGCACGAAGGGAGAGAGGATGAGAGGGACATAAGGATAGGAAGAGGAGCGACAGAGGAAAGGGGATATGCTCAGGGCTCAGCTAAACTAGAGAATATACAAACATTTGATTTATGCTAATGTATTCATTCATTTAATCAATTAGTTGCTGACTATTAATCAAATACTGTATGAGTGTGACCTGGAGCTGTGGTTGTTTGTCGGTTTCTTTGTCATGTGTACGTCTAGTCTGACTTCTGAGAGGTTGAACTCACGCTTTGATGTCAGTGAAGAGGAAGAAAATGACAAGATATTGTCAAATCAAATATTTTAGATATTGAGAGTGACAGTGTAGGCTACTTCTGTAGAGTAAACAGAGGATGTATCAAGGCTACTTCTGCAGAGTAAACAGAGGATGTATCAAGGCTACTTCTGCAGAGTAAACAGAGGATGTATCAAGGCTACTTCTGCAGAGTAAACAGAGGATGTATCAAGGCTACTTCTGCAGAGTAAACAGAGGATGTATCAAGGCTACTTCTGCAGAGTACACAGAGGATGTATCAAGGCTACTTCTGTAGAGTAAACAGAGGATGTATCAAGGCTACTTCTGTAGAGTAAACAGAGGATGTATCAAGGCTACTTCTGTAGAGTAAACAGAGGATGTATCAAGGCTACTTCTGTAGAGTAAACAGAGGATGTATCAAGGCTACTTCTGTAGAGTAAACAGAGGATGTATCAAGGCTACTTCTGTAGAGTAAACAGAGGATGTATCAAGGCTACCATGTGGAGTGCAACTGAAAGGCTTGAAACCAAAATAATGACTGATAACAGGTCATATAAATGTTTTAATGACTGGATTTTTTTTAAATCAACATTTTAATTCACATATAGGCTACTTAAAAATATACCTTATGCTTATCTATGTATTGAAACCATGCAAGGTGGGGGAAATGTGCTATTTTAGCAAATTATTAATCCATTCGCATTAAAAAGAGTTACGAGATTTTCTTTGATCGATAAAGCTTTTGAATTTGTTCAGGTACTGATGAAAGGCTGTCTGTTTTCAAGACCTGCAGTGAACTGTTGGTTTCCCCCTGCTGGTGAGAATATAGAAAGCAAGAACATTTCTCCAGCTTCAACAAAAGAGCATTTGTAGATTTCTTTCTGTATATATATTTCTATATATATAAAGTACCAGTCAAAAGTTTTAGAACACCTACTCATTCAAGGGTTTTTCTTAATTTTTTTTACTATTTTCTACATTGTAGAATAATAGTAACGACATCAAAACTATGAAATAACATATGGAATCCTGTAGTAACCAAAAAAGTGTTAAACAAATCAACATTTTTGCCTTGATGACAGCTTTTACTGTACATCTGAATGTTTACTAAAAACTATATAGAATACTATATAGAAATAAACAGAAAACTGATCTGTGAATCATTTTAAAATATCACGTTGAATGTTGGTATTTTTATTAAATAAGATGAGCTGCTCCTGTCAGATGGCAGTTGTTCAAGCACAAATGTAACATCATTAAACTATTTGGGGGGGATCAAATTCAGTGCGATCGGGTATGAAGTGATGATTAACTTTGGTGAGATGGGACAAAAAGCTAAATCAAGTAAATCTAGTAATTGTGACGATAAATGATCTACATCAGAGTTAGAGACTTATTTAATCAAATCTAAATGACAAATGCTGTGGATACATCGTCCCTTCTCATACACTTTAAAGTACTTACTTCGGGGGAAGGGGGGGGGGGGGGGGGTGGGGGGCTTTCCTGTTAAATGAAGTGTGTGTGTGTGTGTGTTTATATACAGTACCAGTCAACTTTAGACACACCTACCCATTCAAGGGGTTTTCTTCATTTTTACTATTTTCTAATAGTGAAGACATCTAAACTATGAAATAAACTATGAAATAACACATATGGAATCATGTAGTAACCAAAAAAGTGTTAAACAAAATCCAAATATATTTTAGATTTTACATTCTTCAAAGTAACCACCCTTTGCGTTGATGACAGCTTTAAACACTCTTGGTATACTTTCAACCAGCTTCACCTGGAATGCTTTTCCAACTGTCTTGAAAGAGTTCTCACATATACTGAGCACTTGTTTGCTGCTTTTCCTTCACTCTGCGGTCCAACTCATCTCAAACCATCTCAATTGGGTTGAGGTTGGGTGATTGTGGAGGCCAGGTCATCTGATGCAGCACTCCATCACTCTCCTTCTTGGTCAAATAGCCTTTACACAGCCTGGAGGTGTGTTGGGTCATTGTCCTGTTGAAAAATAAATGATAGTCCCACTAAGCACAAACCAGATGGGATGGCGGATCCCTGCAGAATGTTATGATATCCATGCTGTTTAAGTGTGCCTTGAATTCTAAATAAATCACAGACAGTGTCACCAGCAAAGCACCCCCAAACCATCCCACCTCCTCCTCCATGCTTCACGGCAGGAACTAGACATGTGGAGATCATCCGTTCTCCTCTGCGTCTCACAAAGACATGGCGGTTGGAACCAAAAATCTCAAATTTGGACTCATCAGACCAAAGGACAGATTTCTACAGGCCTTAATGTCCATTGCTTGTGTTTCTTGGCAAATCTCTTCTTCTTATTGGTGTCCTTTAGTAGTGGTTTCTTTGCAGCAATTCAACCTTGAAGGCCTAATTCACGCAGTCTCCTCTGAACTTTAAAATGTGTCTGTTACTTGAATAAAGCATTTATTTGGGCTGCAATTTCTGAGGCTGGTAACTCTAATGAACTTATCCTCTGCAGCAGAGGCAACTCTGGGTCTTCCTTTCCTGTGGGGGTCTTTATGAGAGCCAGTTTCATCATAACGCTTGATGGTTTTTGCGACTGCACTTGAAGAAACTTTAAAACTTCTTGAAATGTTCTGCATTGACTCACCTTCATGTCTTAAAGTAATGATGGACTGTCGTTTCTCGTTGTTTATTTGAGCTGTTCTTGCCATAATATGGAATTGGTATTTTACCAAATAGGGCTATCTTCTGTATACCACTCCTACCTTGTCACAACACAACTATTTACACAAGAAACACAAGAAATTCCACAAATCAACTTTTAACAAGGTTCATTGAAATGCATCCCAGGTGACTGGGTTTACTTGATGGCTACCTACACAAATAGCTAGCTAGAACAAATTGTTAACATATTCATTTAAAAAGATTAAAAGCCAGCATGAAGCTGGTTGAGAAAAGGCCAAGAGTGTGCAAAGCTGTCATCAAGGCAAAGGGTGGCTACTTTGAAGAATCTAAACCATAAAATATATTTAGATTTGTTTAACACTTTTTTGGTTACTTCATTATTCCATGTGTTATTTCATTGTTTTGGTGTCTTCACTATTATTCTACAATGTAGAAAATAGTCAAAAAATAAAGAAAAACCCTGGAATGAGTAGGTGTGTCCAAACTTTTGACTGGTACAGCATATGCTCCCTATCATTGATGAATGGGATGAATGCTAAGTAAAAAAAACATGAGTGGTTCTAATGGCGGTACAATTTTCTAATGATCATTTAGATTCCCAACAGTGTGCTCCCGAGTAGTGCAGCAGTCTAAGGCACTGTTCTCTTAGTGATAGAGGCGTCACTACATACCCTGGTTCGATCCCGGGCTGTATCACAACCTGCTGTGATTGGGAGTCCCATAGGGTGGTGCACAATTGACCCAGCGTTGTCGTTAGGGGAACGTTTGGCCCGGGGTAGGCCGTCATTGTAAAATAAGAATTTGTTCTTAACTGACTTGCCTAGTTGAATAAAAAATAAATAAAACTCTACTGCTACCCTACCACAATAGACCAATGACATAATTCATTACTGTTACCCATGAGCCTTTGCTCTTCTT
Source organism: Oncorhynchus mykiss (assembly GCF_057628025.1). Taxonomy (NCBI): domain Eukaryota; kingdom Metazoa; phylum Chordata; class Actinopteri; order Salmoniformes; family Salmonidae; genus Oncorhynchus; species Oncorhynchus mykiss. The sequence continues at coordinate 15,512,149 of NC_143022.1, read as the reverse complement.
CTTCTTCTCTCTGGTGTGGCCACGACGTTGGGTGGAGGAAGTAAAGACTGCAATGGTAATTGTTTCTGACTGCTGCTGTTCTCACCTGGGGCTCAACATATTGAGCATTTAGAGAGACTAGGACATCCATTATGAATACATTAAACTTAACAGGGAGAGATGTGGCCGACGACGCAGGTTAGCTTGTCAGTTGAATGGCAGGTTATTTTTAAAGGACCAAACACCTTTATTTATTTCATCATTGCTCTATTTTTGTGACGACTGTATATGGATATTTAAAGCACGAGCGTATAAATCCTAACACACACACACACACACACAGAGCAGTGTCCTGTACCTGGCAGTGAATTGTAAGGAGAGCCCAGGAGGGCCTGACAGGCAGTGGGAGCTGGCGCCTGGATGGTGGATTGGAAGCTGAGGAGGATTCAGAGCTGTTGGCTCCAGTTGAAGACCTGGCTGTGAGCAGGGGAGGACAGAGACCAGATCTCACTGCTCAAACACAGACCCTCTCAGCCAGCCAGCCAGCCAGCCACACACACACACACACACTGCCAGCCTGCCTGGCCGCACTCACTTTGAAAGCCATTATGTTTGTTGTGCTACTTCAACGTTAAAAAAATGGAACAGGAGGGGGGTTTTAGGGGGGCATATGCCTGTCCCCACCCACCTCCAGCAAATGTCCCCCCACACAGGCAAGGAGCTAAGCTGACACAAGCTGGGCAGGTTCCCCCCTGTCATATGGCACTTTCACACAAAGCACATGTTTTTCTGAGGGAGTAACAGTCACAACAACTTCCCAGCCAAAGACAGTCGTCAGAGCGCCCGCCGCCGCCCACAATGTCATCTGGGTTTGACATGATGCGCAGGGGGGTCCCCTTTCACTGCAACCAGTGCTCACATTCACATCAGTGCCCATATAATATGATACCCACTGGGATCATTATGGATAAAAGCCAGTGTGACATTTTCTGTCATCTACTATGTCAAAATGGCCAACATTTCATTACCTTCATATCAATCATTGCATCAACCAATGAGAAAGTTTATTAGCCTGTAGATAAAAACGTGTACATAGATGTATGCAATAATGGTATGGTGTCCTGTTATTGACCCCCAGACAAAATATGGTACAGTGCCTTGCGAAAGTATTCGGCCCCCTTGAACTTTGCGACCTTTTGCCACATTTCAGGCTTCAAACATAAAGATATAAAACTGTATTTTTTTGTGAAGAATCAACAACAAGTGGGACACAATCATGAAGTGGAACGACATTTATTGGATATTTCAAACTTTTTTAACAAATCAAAAACTGAAAAATTGGGCGTGCAAAATTATTCAGCCCCCTTAAGTTAATACTTTGTAGCGCCACCTTTTGCTGCGATTACAGCTGTAAGTCGCTTGGGGTATGTCTCTATCAGTTTTGCACATCGAGAGACTGACATTTTTTCCCATTCCTCCTTGCAAAACAGCTCGAGCTCAGTGAGGTTGGATGGAGAGCATTTGTGAACAGCAGTTTTCAGTTCTTTCCACAGATTCTCGATTGGATTCAGGTCTGGACTTTGACTTGGCCAATCTAACACCTGGATATGTTTATTATTGAACCATTCCATTGTAGATTTTGCTTTATGTTTTGGATCATTGTCTTGTTGGGAGACAAATCTCCGTCCCAGTCTCAGGTCTTTTGCAGACTCCATCAGGTTTTCTTCCAGAATGGTCCTGTATTTGGCTCCATCCATCTTCCTGTCCCTGCTGAAGAAAAGCAGGCCCAAACCATGATGCTGCCACCACCATGTTTGACAGTGGGGATGGTGTGTTCAGGTTGATGAGCTGTGTTGCTTTTACGCCAAACATAACGTTTTGCATTGTTGCCAAAAAGTTCAATTTTGGTTTCATCTGACCAGAGCACCTTCTTCCACATGTTTGGTGTGTCTCCCAGGTGGCTTGTGGCAAACTTTAAACAACAATTTTTATGGATATCTTTAAGAAATGGCTTTCTTCTTGCCACTCTTCCATAAAGGCCAGATTTGTGCAATATACAACTGATTGTTGTCCTATGGACAGAGTCTCCCACCTCAGCTGTAGATCTCTGCAGTTCATCCAGAGTGATCATGGGCCTCTTGGCTGCATCTCTGATCAGTCTTCTCCTTGTATGAGCTGAAAGTTTAGAGGGTACTGATACTCCTTCCATTTCAATATTATTGCTTGCACAGTGCTCCTTGGGATGTTTAAAGCTTGGGAAATCTTTTTGTATCCAAATCTGGCTTTAAACTTCTTCACAACAGTATCTCGGACCTGCCTGGTGTGTTCCTTGTTCTTCATGATGCTCTCTGCGCTTTTAACGGACCTCAGAGTGCAGGTGCATTTATACGGAGACTTGATTACACACAGGTGGATTGTATTTATCATCATTAGTCATTTAGGTCAACATTGGATCATTCAGAGATCCTCACTGAACTTCTGGAGAGAGTTTGCTGCACTGAAAGTAAAGGGGCTGAATAATTTTGCACGCCCAATTTTTCAGTTTTTGATTTGTTAAAAAAGTTTGAAATATCCAATAAATGTCGTTCCACTTCATGATTGTGTCCCACTTGTTGTTGATTCTTCACAAAAAAATACAGTTTTATATCTTTATGTTTGAAGCCTGAAATGTGGCAAAAGGTCGCAAAGTTCAAGGGGGCCGAATACTTTCGCAAGGCACTGTATGGTGTCCTGTTATTGACCCCCAGACATCATATGTAAGTGTTCATTTTTGTAATATGAAATATCAGCCTTTTTTAATTACTTGAGGCGAGGACATCATAATTTAATAATTTAAAAGGTCTGATGACACACACACACACACATGTGTTTTACTATCCTTTTGGGGACCAAACAATTGATTTCAATTAAAAATCCAATTTTCCTTAACTCCTGACCCTAACCCTTAACCTAACCCCAAAATAGCCCTTTTCCTTGTGGGGACTGGCAAAATGTCCCCACTTGTCCTAATTGTCCTTGTTTTACTATCCTTTTAAGGACGTCTCACAAGGATACACACACACACACACACACACACACACAGAGAGAGAGAGAGAGACCCCAGGAAGAGTAGCTGCTGCATGTGGGATCCTCATAAACTAAACACCCCCATTAATCAAACCCTTAAGTGGATACATTCAGTCCTCTAATCTCAGTCTACCTGTCTATCTATTCTGTCCATCCATCTATCCATCTGTCTTTCTTTTCCTCTGTCCAGACGCTTCACCAGATTGCCAGGCCCCTCTCTCTGTCACACATCAGGACCCAGTCTGCTGCCTACTCCCCCAAGGATGGACCAACACCTGCTGTTAGCAGTCACTGCCCCCCCCCCCCCCCCTTTTGCCCCTCATCCTCCCTTGCCCCTCATCCCACACTCCCTTGCACTGTCTGTGAGCCACATAGCTCCAGGGTGAGCCACCTTGGGAGGGAGAGGTGACACGGGAGAGAACCCCAGACCCTCACCCCCTTATTCAGCTCAACTGGCTCAAGGTTCATTGCCTGCAGACCTCATTGTTCCATCCATATGGTTGTGTCGCTTGCTCCCCCCCCCCCCCCCCCATTTTTTAGTCATGGTGGAATTATGGGCAGCCTGACCTGACCTGCATGCAGCTGGGTGAAAGAGGTGAAATCGACCAATGGAAAGAGAAAGGAGAAGAATAAACACAGCATGTGGTGAAGTCTCAGCCGTGCGCAGTAGTCCCCTCATTGACTAATGTGACATACAGTATTATGGCGTAGAAGGGCACCCATTACGTGGGCTAAAGTCAAAAGTAAAGGCATGTTGGTTTAGTTCTAACTAACCTGGGTCAGATACTTTTAAGAGTAAATATCTATTAAAGCAGCAAATCAGCAGTTGAAACAATAACAAAGTGAATTCCCCGCCCCTGTTTTGGTAAAAAGCTGATGAATGGGGCTGGAGAAATGGAACCACTAAAATTCATAGACAGAGCTGGATGATATCAAAATGATAGTTTTAACCATGTTTTGAGGCTATATGGTGTTAGTTTACATTGACTTTGTTTATGAAAGAAGCTTATATTTTGTGGTTCTGATGGGGTACAAATCAAATCAATTTTTCTTGATTTGAACATTTGATTTGATTTGTATCCCATCAGAACCCCAAAATATAAGCTTGTTTTACTCCAATGTTGGAATCTCAGTTAAACTAAACTCATGCGGCATTTACAAGTTATTCTGAACAAAAATATTAAAGGCAACATGCAAAGTGTTGGTCCCATGTCTCATGAGCTGAAATAAAAGATCTCAGAAATGTTCCATTCACACAAAATGCTTATTTCACTCAAGTTTTCTGCACACATTTGCTTACATCCCTGTTAGTGTCATTTCTCATTCTACAGTAAATCTAATGTTAATTTCTTAACCATAAGCCGCCTCCATCGTCGTTTTAGAGAATTAGGTAGCACATCCAGCCGGCCTCACAACCCCAAACCATGTGAAACCAAACCAGCCCAGGACCTCCACAACTGGCTTCTTGACCTGCGGGATTGTCTGAGACCAGCCATCCGGATATCTGATAAAACTGGGTTTTCACAACCAAAGAATTTCTGCACAAATTGTCAGAAACCATCTCAAGGAAGCTCATCTGCGTGCTTGTTGTCCTCACTAGGGTCTTGACCTGAATGCAGTTCGACATCGTAACTGATTCAGTGTGCAAAGTCTCACCTTCAAAGGCCACTGGCATGCTGGAGAAGTGTGCTCTTCATGGATGAATCACGGTTGCAACTGTACCGGGCAGATGGCAGACAGCGTGTATAGCATTGTGTGGACGAGCAGTTTGCTGATGTCAACATTGTGAACAGAGTGTCTCATGGTGGTGGTAGGGTTATGGTATGGGTAGACACAAGCTACGGACAAAGAACACAATTGCATTTTATCGATGGCAATTTGAATGCACAGAGATACCATGACAAGATACTGAGGCCCATTGTCGTGCAATTCATCCGCCACCATCCCCTTATGTTTCAGCATGATAATGCACAGTCCCATGTCGCAAGGATCTGTACACAATTCCTGGAAGCTGAACATGTCTGCATCCTCAGACATTTCACCCATTAAGCATGTTTGGGATGCTCTGGATCGACGTGTACGACAGAGTGTTCCAGTTCCCGCCAATATTCAGAAACTTTGCACAGGAATTGAAGTGGAGTGGGACCACATTCCACAGGCCACAAGCAACAGCCTGATCAACTATTTTTGTGACCAACAGATGCGGTACATATAATGAATTTATAAGTCAAAAAATGGATGTAGCAACTGCAGATTGACCCTTTAAGGTTTATATAAGTATTGTACTAAGCCTAATTTACCCATTGGTTCTATAGAATGGAAGAAAAAATGCCTACCCTAATTCTTGGATTCTTGTGTCCTTTTTAAATTAGAAGAGACAAGTGAGAGAATCATCTGTCTAAATGAGAGCATTGATCTATGAATTGCCGGGAGGAAGGAAAATTAACGCTAATCATTATTATTCCTGTAATAATTCATGCTCATATTGCTGTCTCAGAATCAATTTCAGGACGTGAGGTATACCTCAACCAATATTACACACACAGTGTGTGTGTCAAAGACAATTATGGAATGATAGAATTTTGGCTCGGGCTCCGTTAGGGGTGGGTCCTGTTTAGAGCTGGTGTCCAATGTGGATCTGTCAATCAAATGAAGCCCCTATGGAAGCATGACTAAATGCAGGTTTTGTGGTCCAAGTCTAGCCCAGCAGGGAAGGGTCAAGGACACAACATTGGGGCCCACACATCTTCATTGTACCAGCTTAGATACTTCTGCATCACTAACTCTCATGCCATCCATCTCTGATCGTTTCTGCGACAAAATCCAAAAACGGAAAAAAAATTGTATCCATTTTTTGACAGGCACTCCACTTTTCAGTTCATTTTAATGTTAATGTTAGCTACAACCTGAGTCAGTCTCTTCCAGAATTGAAATCTATTCTGGAAAAAAAACCTTGCTGAGCATATCTGAACTTAAATTCTCTCCTCTGTCCAGTGCCACAGTTTCTCACTGAGTGCAGGAGTCTTGGATGTGTGTTTATGTGCACACAGAAGCAATATGCCCAGACAGACACTTTCTACCAAATAAGGAGAACTCAGACCTCTGCTTCCATTCAGGGCTTAGTGGCTGGAAGTGAGACACAAGAACACAAGTGCAGCTACAACCTTACTAAAGTCAATTGTAAAATACCCACCAACTCTGTAAAGGCGTCAGCGCGCTTCAATTCGGCTGTCGGCCAGGTGAACCGAACGATTGTGCTCGCATACTCCCTTAAAAGACCTTCACTTGAAAAATGAGAAAAAAAGAGGCAATAGTAAAGTTTGTCCATTTTGTGACGCCGTAGCCAGTATACTCTTCCTTAAAATAGTCACAGTTTATCTAAGATAATTAAAGAAATCTGTCATTAATTGTGACGTTTTTGCAGAGGAGATCTTAGTCGTGCAATTTTACATCTAACTAAGATGTTTGGAACAGTATTTCTCAATGACTAAATGTGCATGGAAACGAGTCGTCTCTCGTTGAATGACAAAGACTTTATTTAAGAATCCTTACAATTGACCAATCACGGATGAAGGGGCGTAGACTTCGGCTCCAGACTTCGGCTGGCCTTGAGAAAAAATGTAGTGTTCCTGAACAGCCCCAAAAAACATTACTAAAGTCCAAAACTAACAAAAAAGTCACATAATGTTTCAATAATATGTGCACAAGCTCATCCGAACTGTTTCGGCTGGGAAGCATGTGGACACCTTAAGTCAGCCTGGCTCTGAAAATGATTTCATCCATCTCGACATCACATTATTTTTAAGTATTATTGATATGATGTACAACTGCCTGTAAAGGAAACACTTAATGAGGGATACAAAGTATATTTGTAACTGTGTCTCAGTTACCAGAACTCAACCCAATTGAACACTTAGGGGAGATTCTGGAGCGACGCCTAAGACAGCGTTTTTCACCACCATCAACAAAACACCAAATTAGGGAGTTTCTCGTGGAAGAATGGTATCGCATCCCTCCAATAGAGTTCCAGACACTTGTAGAATCTCTGCCAAGGCGCATTGAAGCTGTTCTGCCTCGTGGTGGCCCAACGCCATCAAGACACTTCATGTTGGTGTTTCATTTATTTTGGCAGATACCTGTATCTACTTTCTCTAATTTGGACTATGCAATATGACGTGCAACCAATGTACTGTAACCGGCTAGGGCGGCAAAATGCCTGACCCTTCTAATGCAGTAATGTATCCCAGGCTACATCCCAAATGGCCTATATAGTGCACTACTTTTGAACTGGGCCCATAGGGCTCTGGTCAAAAGTATTTTATTTATTTTACCAGGCAAGTCAGTTAAGAACAAATTCTTATTTTCTTTTTTTAAAATTATTATTTTTTTTAATTTAACCCTTTTTTCTCCCCAATTTCGTGGTATCCAATTGTTGTAGTAGCTACTATCTTGTCTCATTGCTACAACTCCCGTACGGGCTCGGGAGAGAAGAAGGTTGAATGTCATGCGTCCTCCGATACACAACCCAACCAGCCGTACTGCTTCTTAACACAGCGCGCATCCAACCCGGAAGCCAGCCGCACCAATGTGTCAGAGGCTACACCATGCACCTGGCAACCTTGGCTAGCGCCACTGCGCCCGGCCCGCGACGGGAGTCGCTGGTGCGCGATGAGACAAGGAGATCCCTAACGACCAATCCCTCCCTAACCCGGACGACGCTAGGCCAATTGTGCATCGCCCCACAGACCTCCCGGTCGCGGCCGGTTACGACAGAGCCTGGGCGCGAACCCAGGGACTCTGATGGCACAGCTGGCGCTGCAGTACAGCGCCCTTAACCACTGCGCCCGGGAGGCCCTAACAAATTCTTATTTTCAATGACAGCCTAGGAACAGTGGGTTAACTGCCTGTTCAGGGGCAGAACGACAGATTTTGTACCTTGTCAACTTGGGGGTTTGATCTTTCGGTTACTAGTCCAATGCTCTAACCACTAGGCTACCCTGCCGCCCCAAGTACTGCACTATGTAGGGTATAGGGTGCCCTTTGGGACACATGCAAGGAGTGTGATGGTGCTGCTGAGTGCTGATCCATGCTAATGTGGGAGCCAAACCCAGTAAAACCATATGGCAGAACCCTATGGCAGAACTCTGTGACAGAACCCTGTGGCAGAACCCTGTGGCAGAACCCTATAGCAGAACCCTATGGCAGAACCCTATGGCAGAATTCTGCGGCAGAACCCTGTGGCAGAACCCTACGGCAGAACCGGAGTGACAGCACCAGTCTAAAGCCGGGATTAATAGAGCTACCTACTGCAGATCCACTTGACAGCGCTCGTTAATTATCTTGTTTAAACACTTATTACCCAGCATCTGTCAGTCTAATGACGCACACACACACCCTCTCAGCAACAGGGGGGCACCGAGAACAAAAAGACTTCCTCCTTTGTTAAAGCCAGTCCTCATTTATGTCTTTATAGCACTGCAACATCACATTACATGGTCTGGATTCAAGAGAACAATCATGAGTTGTTCTTATATCTTCTCAACTCTGTTATTTGACGTTCCTAACTAGTTTTGAAAGTACTGAACTTATTTAAAGGTGTTGTCACAGAAGGAGAGGTGTGGATATGAAATGGACTGTTAAGGGAGGACAAGCGTGGGCTAATGGGCGTAATTAAAGGCACTTACTAATGACTGTGTCCTCAAGTGACACAGTGGAAGTCCCCAGCTTCATTAATAACTATTCATCTCTGGTGATCAGTGCTGTCGTCGCAGAGGAGGTCGGGAAAGCACCTGCACAGGCTATTGTCACAGCAGTTAGCTACCCCCGGCCATATTGGAGTCCCCACTGAGCAAGTGGTGCTATTCAAAGGTGATGAAGAATGACTCGAATGCACAATACCAACCCCGACAATATAACAGGATTGTGTTCTGTAGGGACCAAACTGAAGAAAACAGACTGAAAGAAAGAGGGACTTTTGTTTCAGTCCTGTTGTTTCAAACCTTACATTTTCATTTCCGTTGCAAAACTTTTAAAAATGTTTTCCAACTTTTTAAAACTGTTTAAATGTTTTCCTGGTTAACCCCATTTATTTAAATTAGGGTAGCAATTTCAAACATGAAATGGACATGGATGGGGTGTTAACTGTAGAGCTTCAGAGCGCTGGAGGGCAAGCAGGGGCTCGCACCATTTTTGAATACAGCCTCTCGTGGCTCAGTTCCAGCACTCATAAAAACAGCTGTATCTACACAGCATACCAACGAATAGCCCCGATGGTTTTACTCTACATACAGTACAGCACATGTCTAATGGGTCAACTATTCTCTGTGATAAATGTACTGTACTGACTGCACTACATGAGTGTTTTTAATATAACTACATCTTATGCTAATCTACAATTACTTTAACTTGCACCTTTTAATGTAGAGACTGACTTTATTTTATTGGACAATTGTTTTCTCCAAACGAGCACATTTCAGACAATGTTATTCCTTTTCATTTAATGTGACTATGAGATGTAGAGCAGCGTTGCTCTCGAACGTCACTGCAACCCGAGTCCCTGGTGTATCTTTCTGGAATGGACACATGATGCTCCATGTCAAGCACAGGTCTCTGCCGCACCGCCCTGCCCACTGTAACACCGGTATGGTATCAATGCCTCATATAACATTTGGCATTCTGGCACTGTTTAAATGGGGTAAACCGAAACCTGTCTGGTGAGAGAGGATCTTAAGGATCAGATTTCAGGACGGGCTGGTACTGGCTCTCAATAGACCCTGGCTCTGGTCCTCCCACCCTGGCTCTGGTCCTCCCTCCCTGGCTCTGGTCCTCCCTCCCTGGCTCTGGTCCTCCCTCCCTGGCTCTGGTCCTCCCTCCCTGGCTCTGGTCCTCCCTCCCTGGCTCTGGTCCTCCCACCCTGGCCTGGTCCAGCACCCACCACCCTCCACTCCACCACCTAGCCCTCTGCCCTCAGACCTGGGGGCCTCCAGGGGAAGACAGCCAGGCTCTGGGGCAACTCTCCAGGTCTCCTGGACTGAGCCAAGGTTTCTTTCAGTCCACTGACCCTGAAATGTACAATACGTAGCCAACAACCAGCACAAGAACATTCTAGTTTTGCCCTGTTGTGTTTTGTGTCTGTGCTTCGGCTCTCTTCATTGTGTCAGCCCTATGCGGTTCCTATTTTGTCTTATTGACATTCACATTGGGGGAAAAACAGTGACATTGAGGAAATATTTGAATGACTTAGAACAGCAGGGAAACGAAAGATAAAACGAAGAGGTACAATATGTTGGCGGATCGAATTAAGCAGCCCAACTGAATCAGGCAAAAATAGCAGAAAGAGTTGCCAGACGAGCATTTAAAAAAATACATAATAATAAATGGGACAATGGTTGCCCTAACCAGGCAATATTAGAACTATTGCATCCTCTGGGTTTTGGATGTGAAAAGGTGTTTTGTTGAACAGTATCAGGACATGCAGAGGGTTCTGTAATTCCCTCTTGGGGGACGTCACCCTCTCCGGCTCCAGCAGGGCCAAGGTGACTGCCAGACTGCTCGGCTTGTCTGTTAATCTCCACTCACTGGAAAGGGAAGCGCACGGACGGACGGCGCTGCCAACACAGGGCAGGCTGCAGATGGCAACACTGCCACAATACATCTTCTGTTTCTTATTTTTGGGCACCCTCTCTGGTTTTGACTAGATAGTATACTGTTTATGTCAGAATGGACCAGAATTGACTTTTTGTAGCAGATTAGGATAATTAACGTAGAAGGTTAGGAGAATTAGGTCACAGGTTAGCTGAAATAATATATTTTGTCATACTTTGATGTGATTTTGACATAAGCTGTAAACTATCTAGCCATGACCCTCTCTCTTCCAACCTCAGTGTCTTGGCTGTTTCCACTGACAACTACAATTCTGCTTTGCCGTTTCCATATCTTGCTAGTGACTAGATAATATTTGTTTTTATGAAAGTTTACTTGCCTCTACTGCTTACATGCCTCTACTGCCTCTACTGGGCGTGAGTCAGGGCCTGGAGAAGGACATCTGCTAGGGTTAGGTGAACATATGTTTCCGTGGTGCAGTGTTCACAAAATAAAAAAAAGTGATGTCCCTCCAATTAAAAGCCTAAAAAATATAATTAAAAGCCATAAAAATGATTTTCCTGTTTTGGGTTTCATATTTTGGTTTGATAACCAAGCCTTTCAGAAGGTTGAGAACATACTGTTAGAAGGAGGAGCTGGAGGCTTGGCTGGGGATACACATTGGGCAGTTTATGTCACTTATTTTTGTTGGTAATAGTGGTGTAGACTTACACTATGTTTACATTTTAAACACAAAACACAGAGCCTAAAGAGGATTTGTGCTGTTTTCTTGCACAATTGTCTCCCACAATCATCTGGAATCACCATAAACATTTTGCTCAGTATTAGTCAACATGTATTTGCATTGCAAATTAATATTTAAAAAGCATAAAGTGGAAAGTCTGTGACTTTCAAGTATTTGGTATGTTTTACAGTAAACTAATAGTCCTGAGGGAAAAAGACTGGTAAACATTTAAGTTCAGAATTTTAAATCACCCGTTGTGTATCCATAGCAACGCTTCAAATATTCTGTTGTCATAAAATGACAATGCTACCAGTCTAGATAACCTATTTTTAAGTGTTGTGTTCATATCCAGCCCACAGAGGTTGGCCGCAATGTGTCCAGCCTGTGCAGCCCGAAGACCCCAGATGAAGTGTTTAGCATGCCGATGTGATTCACAGTGGCAGAAGGCAAGGGAGCGCTGAGCCTTACCGTAGGCAGATCAACGTAATTATGCTAAATAGACGTAAAGGGAGAGGGGCACACTAGAATTGTTCATTTCTGATTGCCATGTGATGGGGGTCGGACCAGAGGAGCTGCTCAGGTGGACCATGGGCTCAGGATATTTTTGAGCTTGCCATCCAAGCCTAAGGAAGGGACCTGCACTGGGCTGGCCCATCATTCACATAGGTAGATAGGCAGTACTTTACTTGGACTAAAATAAACACCTGTTCTTTCCAAGACAAACTGACCAGGTGAATCCAGGTGAAAGCTATGATCCCTTATTGACGTCACCTCTTAAATCCACTTCAATCAGTGAAGATGAAGGGGAGGAGACAGGTTAAAGAAGCATTTTTAAGCATTGAGACAATTGAGACATGGATTGTGTATGTGTGCCATTCAGAGGGCGAATGGGCAAGACTAAATATTTAAAATATTGTCTTTGAACGAGGTATGGTAGAAGATGCCAGGTGCACCAGTTTGAGTGCATCAAGAACTGCAACACTGCTGGGTTTTTCACGCTCAACAGTTTCCTGTGTGTATCAAGAATGGTCCACAACCGAAAGGACAATAAAGCCAACTTGACACAATTGTGGGAAGCATTGGAGTCAACATAGGCCAGCATCCCTGTGTAAATCTCTTGACACCTTGTAGTCAGTCCATTTCCCGACAAATTGAGGCTGTTCTGAGGACAAAATGGAGGGAGGGGGGGGGGGGGGTACAACTCAATATTAGGAAGGTGTTCCTAATGCTTGTACACTAACTTCTGATTTCATGTAGAGGGTCCTTCCAGGTAAGGACATATCTCCACTATTGTACTAAATTATTACCTACAATTATCTGTGCTACCTGTGTTTTTTGTGAAATTCTCCGTTATTGCTTCATTTTGAGTTGAGCGAGAGAGAGCAATCACCTTCAATCCCCCACATTGTCCTTTGTGTCCGTGTCCTACTGCTCCCTCCCCCCTCCCTCAAGTCTCCCTTTCTCAATTTTTCCTCACTTACAGCCCATTTCTCTCTCAGCACTTAACCTCGCTGGCAAGGCCCACAGCCAAAACCACATCACGTTGTGTTCCTATAGTGACGATTTTCAATTAATGCCTCCATTCATCAACTCTCCAGCGTAGTATCATTCTGGAGGTCCCTGTTCTAAGGGGGAATCATTCTCAAGTCACCACAGTGTGTTCTTGCTTACCTTTCAAAACCTAAGCATTGTCTCACTGAATGCACAAACCCACGGTAAAGCAGTGTAATCTCTAATGGAAAAAATATTTCCATTATTTCTACACTCAACGAACGGTCTGATATCAAAGGAGATTTCACTGTATTGTCACAAAGACGGACAGGCTAATTTGGTCTGCTCAACATAAGCCATACCTCTAAATACGTAAATTAAAGCCACCTGGTCTGACTAACCATTGAAGCAGCCTTGTGAGAGGATTTCAAAGATAGGAGGAATAAATATGAGCTTTCAGGTAACTGACTCAGGGGACAGCAGGTATTTTGTGAAGTTCACTTCCAGTCACTAATCTGCAGTCATAACAATGGGGCCATTATGTGAGGGGGAAATTTAAGATGCGCACCCCCCCCCCCCCCCAAAAAAAAGCGTAGATTTAAAAATAATTGGACTTCTTCATTAAAGGAGATGTACAGAGTTGCCTTATTATTTTCATTATCGCCAATAGCAACCCACTCCCTGGCCTGTTTCCCTTTTCCTGTGCTCTGTTCAGTTCTCTTGTGATGGACTGGACACAGGAAGATGCCTGAATAATAGTGAATGTGAATCATGTATTTCAAATGAAAGTAATTTGTGTACACACTTTTGAATAAAGTTCAAATCAGTATTGCCAAGAAATCAGAAATATCCTCAGATTTTTTTTAAATAAAAAATGCATATAACAATTTATTACATTTAGCTGTTAGTCTGATTCTAAACCAATACATATCTGGTGTCAGTACATGAACATTTGAAATGTAAAATAGACTAGGCCTAGTCACCTGACACAATTCAGATCTCCGCGGTCTTCGCTGATTCTCGTCCCAACTGTTGTAGAATTGTTGTTTCTTGCTACTGTCGTTGTCCGTGCCCTTAAATATTTTTTATTTTGCCAATATTTCCATTGAAATAAGTATACACATTGTTTACATTTTAGAGGACATTAAACAAGTAGCATAAACAGTAAGAAATTGGCAATGGAAATGTGCTGTTTTTCGATGAGGAAGTTTATGCTCAGGCTACAAACAAGGTAACGTTGAACCAGAAGGTGGACCCACTAACGTTAGCGTTTACTATGTCGAAAAACTCAAGTCGCATTTTCTCCTTGTTTTCAACCCAAAGAATTGGCACATTTGGTAAGTAAGTGTTTGATCATAATATTATATAACAATTAGGCCACATTAACGTAAACTCACTCACTTTTGAACATCGCCTGGGTCCGTACAATTGCCCTTATTTTAGCGCCCCAAAAACGTAATACTTCCAGATCAACTGTAATGTCAATACCATTGTAAAGCACAATTTCTCCCCTTTCCAACATAATCAATTACACGACCCCAACTCTGCCCGTTTCTGCATAATTCAAGCAGGCAATGAGCCCCGTCGGGTCTTTTTAAAAATGGCGGGTGGGGAAGCGAAACTAATGCGTGATAGTGAGAAGGAGAGATGTTGTGTGGGAAAATTGCTTTTTTTTCACTTGATCTGTCCCACTTATCACCTTATCGCCTCTAAAATGTAAATAAAACACTATAAAGAGTTTATATAATGTGTGAATACATACCTATTTGAATCGGGTTGTTAGGTCGGTGCTAAAGTGATCTTCAGAAGTTTTTTTGAGAGTCGTGATCGCTTGCAGTGATGATGCAAAAAACTATGAGAGAAGTGCTACACCTGGTGGAGAGAGATTGTAAGACAGAAATACTTTATGCGTGCTGTACGTTACGACATGACACGTCAAGATGTAACGGAGGGTCAGTTTTTTCAACTTTTCTCCAATACTATAGAGCCATTACCATGTCGATCAACGCTTTAACAGAAACCTAGTTCACACCCCCGATGTTGAAGTCAACACAGTTGCTACAGTCCCATTAGTTTTCTTTGTAGCCTCGTTTGAATGTCGTGGTTGCGCACATTTGTACAGAATGGGGTGAGTATACGTTAGTTACATTAGTGCATTTAAAATGTCAAGTTCGCGTGCATGTGTTGGCCTACCTTGCTTCAGCTGTAAAAACGTATATTTTTAATTCAACACTTTAATATTATTTGTTTGTATAGGTTAAACGTACAAGTTTTGAAGGCAATTTGGGGTGACAAAACCCAGCGCCTTGGGATATTGGACCAATGTTTTATATACACTAGATGACTGACAGGAGGCAGGGTTTTGAAGCCGCCGCACCTGCATCTTTGCGCTCCCCCGCCGTGTTACAATATATTTTGCAAGCTATAGAAATGCATTTATTAATGTCTACATTTGTTTGTGCAATGTTTATTCTATTATACACCATACTGCATACTTTAAAATGATATTATGTGAGTTAACATACAAATAAATAATTAAAACATTGTTTTGAAACCTCTGATGTTACTGTCCCCACTACATAAAAACATACTTAAATCCATGTCATTTTGTTCTTGAAAAACTGTAGAATTGCATTCATTCCTATGGATGACTGCACCTTTGAGTAGTGCCAACACGGCCAACTAGTGGCTCGAAGCCTCTCATTGGCTATACATATGTCATTTTTAATTTAAAAAAAATCTTTATTTAACTAGACATGTCAGTTAAGAACAAATTCTTATTTACAATGACGGCCTACCCCAGCCAATTGTGTCCTATGGGACTCCCAATCACAGCCGGTTGTGATTCAGCCTGGATTCAAACCAGGGACTGTAGTGACGCCTCTTGCACTGAGATGCAATGCCTTAGACCGCTGCGCCACTCGGGAGCCCATGTACATAGCATCAACAGCATCCAGAATGTATATACATCATTGTATAGAACTCTGTCAGAAGCCTGTAGAAACTTGCACACTGCTATATCTTGGGTGTGAGTCTGTAAAGATCCCAAAGTTTAGAAAGGAAGTCTGTTCACTGGTGGTGCTGCTGGCTCTGTGTTGGTGTCAGTGAAAGCCAATTCCTAAGATGTGCCTCATACCTTGCCAACCGCCTCCCTCTTCATTGGACCGGAAAATTGTCTGGCGAGACCAATAGTATGGTGAGATGCATTATTTGGATGTACAAAAACATAAAGTTGGCGTTTGGTATCTAACATTTTCACAATAACACTCTTAAAGCTGAATTTAATAGCTTAAGAACTCATCCCTAGTATCATTCTCAGCTGGCAGTAAAGTTGTAGCTGTTTAGATAGTAAGGTTTGTATGAAAATCCACGTTATAAACTGGATGGTTCGAGCCCTGAATATTGATTGGCTGACAGCTGTGGTATATCAGACCGCATACCACGGGTATGACAAAACATGTATTTTTACTGCTCTAATTACGTTGGTAACCAGTTTATAATAGCAATAAGGCACCTCAGGGGTTTGTGATATATGGCCAATATACCACAGCTAAGAGCTGTATCTAGGCACTCTGCGTTGCGTCGTGCATGAGAATAGCCCTTTGCCGTGGTATATTGGCCATATACCACACCCCCTCTGGCCTTGTTGCTTAATTCTAGCCTCACTTCACCAGAGTGGGTCAACTTAGATTGGGATGCAAATTGATGCAGTGTTTGTGCAATTGTATAGCAAATCCCCCCTCCCTCGTGGATAGCCTTCACATCCCGGTGTGTGTTACAGTGCAAAGGTCCACTACAGTTAGTAGCACGAATTGGTTAGATTATAGAATATTTCCATTGTAAAATCTATAAATAATTTAGAAAACTATTCATCAAATGTGTTCTCTGTAACAGTGCATAATCAGCTGTGTGTAGGCTATGGTATGGAATGTTGTGAAAGTAGGTTTTGAGTGGGCTCACTGCTGGGCAGCCGGGGCGAGGACAAGGTGGCGTGGGCAGGCAGGGACAAGGTGGCATGGGTCGCCAGCGAACCGGACAGCAGGGCGGGGACAAGGTGGCATGGGCCGCCAGCGAGCCTTGGGATGATGAAGGTCAGAGGAACAGAGCGTGGGTTGTTGCTGGCTGACATAGGACATCAGGATGACAGCTTTGGCTGCCACTCATCGCCACTTGTTCTGATTCAGAATGATGTGCCAAGATGGACATCAACACAGCGGGCGTTTCGCAGGGTAACAGCCCCACGTAGTGTGTAGCGACTGTCGACTTTAAATGGCACAACGACACAATGTCTTGTTCTGGGGAAGGCGTAGCACTTTGGCATTTGGCATGCCTCAACGTCGTTTGGCTGCCATTCCAAGTGTCTGCAGGGCCCTCTGGAGAGAACAGGGCTCCTGTTTATATTTGTTACTAATGCAAAAAGGGGAAAAATGAATTCCTCAAAGTTTTATGTTCTCTGCCAACTTAACCATCAACTCTCACCAGCAAAATGGATGAGTGTACCCTGATGATCCATTAAGATGTGGCTAAAGTTCCCAGGGTATAAATAGCCTTCAAGGGCACCAGGCAATATTTTCGGAGGATAATTAAACCAGGGAGAGGTCGTGCATACTAGCCGGTCATTAATCTGAAAAGGGGAGGGGAGGGTTCACTCCATTTTGTGTTTGTTTGCTAAGCTTACAGAATTGGATGCTTTTGTTTTTGTGACATTCTAAAGATTCCTCCTCCATGTTGTCTAATTGTGTTTTTCTGAATTAAACATTATTTATTTTTTAAAAGGAGCATAAAGCTCGAAATAGTATAAGGCCGCAATTTAAATGACAGTATTTGTGTACAAATCTCACTGCTCTATTGGCCTTTGCACTAATAATTTCCTTCATCTGCGTTCATTTCGTCATCTGCGTACACAAAGGCACAAATACAGTCCAAGTCATCAGGTAAAACAGCAGCTCTCACAATATCATTGGACATAGATAACCTCTGAAAGCACATTTCCAGTGAGCACACTTCCAGTTTAGGAGAGCCATTAACTGCGTATCTTGGCTCTGACCGCACGTCTTGGCTCTGTCAGCAGTGGAAAGGCATTGACCAGAAGTCTTGGCTCTGACTGCACGTCTTGGCTCTGTCAGCAGTGGAAAGGCATTGACCAGAAGTCTTGGCTCTGACCTCACGTCTTGGCTCTGTCAGCAGTGGAAAGGCAATGGAGAGCCATTGAGACGCAGATCTTGGCTCTCTCAGCAGAGGAGAGCCAATGACCTAACATCTTGGCTCTGTCAACAGTGGAGAGCCATTAACCTACATCTTGGCTCTGTCAGCAGTGGAGAGCCATTGAGATGCATGTCTTGGCTCTGTCAGCAGTGGAGAGCCATTGAGATGCATGCCTTGGCTCTGTCAACAGTGGAGAGGCATTGACCTTACGTCTTGGCTCTGTCAACAGTGGAGAGGCATTGACCTTACGTCTTGGCTCTGTCAACAGTGGAGAGGCATTGACCTTACGTCTTGGCTCTGTCAACAGTGGAGAGGCATTGACCTTACGTCTTGGCTCTGTCAACAGTGGAGAGGCATTGACCTTACGTCTTGGCTCTGTCAACAGTGGAGAGGCATTGACCTTACGTCTTGGCTCTGTCAGCAGTGGAGAGGCATTGACCTTACGTCTTGGCTCTGTCAACAGTGGAGAGGCATTGACCTTACGTCTTGGCTCTGTCAACAGTGGAGAGGCATTGACCTTACGTCTTGGCTCTGACAACAGTGGAGAGGCATTGACCTTACGTCTTGGCTCTGTCAGCAGTGGAGAGGCATTGACCTTACGTCTTGGCTCTGTCAATGGTGGAGAGGCATTGACCTTACGTCTTGGCTCTGTCAACAGTGGAGAGGCATTGACCTTACGTCTTGGCTCTGTCAGCAGTGGAGAGGCATTGACCTTACGTCTTGGCTCTGTCAACAGTGGAGAGGCATTGACCTTACGTCTTGGCTCTGTCAGCAGTGGAGAGGCAGATGGTACTCAAGCCCCTTCCTTTACCTCCTCCTCCCTCTACTTTAAACCCATCTCTGCCAGCTCTGTGGCTGGTTGTAGACTCAGTATTTGGTGTGTTTGGACACACACACACACATACACACACACTCCCTCTCTGTCACTAGTGTATATAGGACCAGGTGGCTGTAATGTAAGGGGTCAGGTCTGAGGCTGTGGACGCACTACCCTGAATGTATTAACCTTATGTATTTTGCTGTCTCACATACTCCCAGTTCTTCTCTCTTGTGACATCCATTATTCATACTCTGATATTCTCTTGTCCTTGTCTTTCAGCTGGTTTGATAGGAATAATTGTCTTGGTTTATTTACACAGATTAGTATTTCTGAGGAATGGACAACACAGTTTGCCTGACTAATTGGGGGATTTAGGATCAAATTCTAATTTGTTGTTTAAATACAGATTTGCTCTTCAGTTGAAGTTGCGTGTGTATTTCAAGTTAGTATTCTGCCCTCAGAGCTTACTAGGTGTTACATGTGGGTGGCAGTATTTTGTGTGAGTATTGTTTTGCATAGATTTTACTGTAGATGATGGTCCCAGGGTGTTCTCACTACAGCGAATGGCCTGGACGTGGAACTGAGGCCTGTGTGTGTGGCGTGTTTCTAATCGCTGGAGCACATGCGCAGCAGGTCCCTATTACTGTCCTCACTTAGCATCCACACTCAGAAGAGACTCCAGGCAAACCCCAAGTCACTAACACATCAGGCATGTCGCACCAAAGAGCTTTGGTCCAGGCAGCTTTTTCACTCGCTCCCATTTGCTCATGATGTCAGGAAAATGAATGCGAGGAATCTTCACTGGCACTGCACTGCTGATGTGCGAGCTCACTTCCCATGGCTGATGGCCCTGATAGAGCCTTCAGATTAATTGTTTCCTGCAGTTTAAGTTCAAAGACATTGTTTGTAGTTTATACCGTATATAATATATACGTTGAGTATATAAATTAGAAATATTATTTATTTTGGTGCATGCTTTCCCCTCTGCAGTTTTAACAACCTGGAACACAAAGGCATCTGACAACAATCAGAGAGGAAAATGCATGAAAACAAATTCTCTTGTTTGGAGTAAAGCTTCCTGGGTTTTGTCAAATGCTTCACTGGGTGCTTATGTTCTGCAAGTGCCGATGCGACAGATAAAAACAGGGGTAAAAACAGACAGATAAAAACAGGGGTAAAAACAGACAGATAAAAACAGGGGAAAAGGTGCCCGGAAAGAAGTTTCCAAGACTGTTCAATTTAGCCATTAGAACACTTTTGTGGGATACTTATTTCAAAGTTGGTTAAATTAGTCTACTTGGCTAAGCCTAATCCTGTCCTAGGAAGCACTAAGGACACTCAGGGACTGGATTATCACACAGAACACTGGCTTTGACGGTTCCTCTGGCTTCAGCGAGTTTCACTGAGCGGAGCACCGGCTACAGCGTTGGGTGGCAGGACACAGGCCTGCCTGGGGGTATAGCCATGTTTCACAAAGAGGAAAAGCGAAACACATGTTGACGTTCATGTTTTTTTCCTCAGCATTTTGAATCATGGTTAGCAAGAGGAAGTAACCTAATGCACACATTTGCTTAATTTATTGGATTTGGGGATAAATTGGAAAAAGGTGCACGAGCATTCTCCCTTTGGCCGGTTTCAGTTCAGAACGGCTAGAAAGCACTGTCGTTGTATATTATGACTAAGCTTGGCTTGTATCATTTTTATTAGCATTTCAGTTGAAATTACAGATTGGTTAAAAAAACATACATTGATAAAAGTTGGGAAGTTATTAGCTAACCACATGTCAGGTAAGTGGCCATATTGGATAAACTGAAAATATAACAATTATAGATTACTATATCCTCCTGATGTTGAATCAGCAGAATTAATGAAGACCAATGTTTATCCTTTTAGAATGAACCCAATGTTTTTTCCCAACTTTTATTCTCAAACAACAGATCTGCAAGGCATTAGTGCGTTCAATTTGATATGCTGAAATGTCATAAATCACGTCATATCATTTCAGCATGTCTGCCTCCCAAGTGTGTAGTGATAGTACTAAATATATTATTATACCCATTGTATTTTATTTGCAATTAATTTTTTCCTTGCTGTGGTGTGTGATTCAAGCACAGTTCAAGGCACAAGATATTTTTGTAATTAAAAAAATGTTGCAGCCTAATTTACTTGATTTTATACTTGTTTTGATACACTGTGTTTAGTAAACTGTTTGTTAAAATTAAGGTATCCATGTCAAATAATAATATGGGAATTGTCATTGATGCTTTGTCATTTTTCAATTGCATAAATTAATGTATGGAGGACTTCTGACAGCAAAACGCATTGTGTTGATGACATACTGATACTCGGAAAAAAGTAAGAAAGAGAGAATGAAGAAAAGTCCATCTTTATCATGGCATGTAAATGGAACCAAGGGTATGATTGTCAATCTTAACTTGTAAAAACTTCACTATCTGACTGTGAAGCGCTCTAATAACTGTAAAGCCCATTAGTGCAACACTGCCTTCTACTGGCCAGTTTTTAGATTTGACTGGCTGTTTTCTACTGGCCCGTTTACAGAGTTGACTGACTGCTTTCTACTGGCCAGTTTATAGAGTTGACTGACTGCTTTCTACTGGCCAGTTTATAGAGATGACTGACTGCTTTCTACTGGCCAGTTTATAGAGTTGACTGACTGCTTTCTACTGGCCAGTTTATAGAGATGACTGACTGCTTTCTACTGGCCAGTTTATAGAGTTGACTGACTGCTTTCTACTGGCCAGTTTATAGAGATGACTGACTGCTTTCTACTGGCCAGTTTATAGAGATGACTGACTGCTTTCTACTGGACAGTTTATAGAGATGACTGACTGCTTTCTACTGGCCAGTTTATAGAGTTGACTGACTGCTTTCTACTGGACAGTTTATAGAGTTGACTGACTGCTTTCTACTGGCCAGTTTATAGAGTTGACTGACTGCTTTCTACTGGCCAGTTTATAGAGTTGACTGACTGCTTTCTACTGGCCAGTTTATAGAGATGACTGACTGCTTTCTACTGGCCAGTTTATAGAGTTGACTGGCTGCTTTCTACTGGCCGGTTTATAGAGTTGACTGACTGCTTTCTAATGGCCAGTTTATAGAGTTGCCAGGCTGTTTTCTTTCTGTAGCATTGTTTTAATATCCTCAAATGTTTTGAAAGTGTTTACTTCATTCGCCAGTTTTTAATGGGAAATCATAGTTGCTCATATTGAAGAACAGCTCTTAATGGTAGACATTTTATTATTATATTTTTTGCTTTTAATCAATATTGCATTATGTAACATTCCAATTGAACTGTAATTACCATCTGCATATAACATTTTAGAATGTAATTTTAGCACATATCATGCATACCATTTGATAACATGGCACATTTATTCACCCCGGTGACCATCGTCAGTAGCAACCATATAGCAACGTAATGTCCATGTGGTCGTATTCTTAATGTAATATCAACTTTTATCAAACCTACACGTAGAATCTTTCGATGTATTTTTTTTGGTGGTGGGGGGGGTTAATTGATTCATTATTGTGACACCGGCCTGAAAGACTTTGTGTTAATATGTGCTGCAGACTAATGTGCCTTGTAATTTTCATTGTATGTGGTGATAGTGCAGACTGTAGAGGCTCTCTGGCCGCTGCTAACCTGGTGTACATTAAACGGCCCCTCGTTCGCCGTGTGACACGGCTTCTATCCCCAATCTCTCTCACACAAACACGCACAGAAACACACGTAACCAATCCTGAACTTCCCACAGTTCTGGTCTTTGCAAACCTTCATCCATACTAAATGTAACAGAAAAACGACTTACATATCCAACCAAGGTCAGCTATGTCAAATAAAAATAGTAGTGATTCCTTTAATTGAGATGATATAAACAATTATTCTTTCCTCTTGACTTTTAATAATAGAAACTGCACTGATGTCCATAAAGTGTATTAAACTGGACTGATCCTTAAAAAGAGTAAAACCAAATAAAACAATTCTAATTGATGGTGAAAGTAGTCTGAGAACAAGGTCTCTGAAAGCCAAATGTTTATTGAGATAACATGTTGCACATGAATATTTAGATTGTTGCCTCACTTTATTGTTGTGATTTCTTCATCCGAGACTACACACTTTTATTTAATAAGATACTTTTTTAAAGAATTCAAATTTATAAGGTTGAATCAGATTCTCAGATTCATACTTACAGTGTTTGTATCTCAGCCATTCTGAGAAAGGTCGGGAACATTTTCTCATATTTTATTGGGGAACAAAGTGTGCTAGAAAGTAAAAAAGTGTTCACAAGAAGTGAAATTTAAGATGACCTACCTCCAAACCCATCAGCGGGGCCTTTGGTCTTCAGTGTACCTGTGCATTTCTACTCCCCTCCCCAAAGCGCTTGCCATATCTCTGGCTGAATCAAATTCCATAGCCGCTATGCTACAATGGGAGAACTGTTTGATGGGCGCTCTGTCTCCTCCTCCCTCCCCTGGTTCAGGTATTCCCCCTGATGAGGAACTTGAGCTTCAGAGAGTACTGGCCGGGCATCACCTCTTATAGCCCTCCAGCCCTGCTCAATGCACTTAAAGGAAAATTCCACACAAAAGCTATCTTTTGGTACTTGTTTCGTTAGTCCATTGTTGATATTGTCTCAAAAATGTTTTGCATGTCAGCAATCAAGTTATCAAGATATATGTAACTTTCAAAATACAGAAATACAGCCGATATGATGCGTTTTGCATCATATGATGCGTTTTGCATCATATGACGAGGATGCGTTTTGCGTCATATGACGAGGATGCGTTTTGCGTCATATGATGAGGATGCGTTTTGCGTCATATGACGAGGATGCGTTTTGCGTCATATGACGAGGATGCGTTTTGCGTCATATGACGAGGATGCGTTTTGCGTCATATGAGGAGGATGCGTTTTGCGTCATATGAGGAGGATGCGTTTTGCGTCATATGAGGAGGATGCGTTTTGCGTCATATGACGAGGATGCGTTTTGCGTCATATGACGAGGATGCGTTTTGCGTCATATGAGGAGGATGCGTTTTGCGTCATATGACGAGGATGCGTTTTGCGTCATATGACGAGGATGCGTTTTGCGTCATATGACGAGGATGCGTTTTGCGTCATATGAGGAGGATGCGTTTTGCGTCATATGACGAGGATGCGTTTTGCGTCATATGACGAGGATGCGTTTTGCGTCATATGACGAGGATGCGTTTTGCGTCATATGATGAGGATGCGTTTTGCGTCATACCGGCTGTATTTCTGTATTTTGAAAGTTATGCATCTTGAAACTTGATTGCTGACTTGGAAAACATTTTGGGACTTTATCAGCAAAACACTAATGAAACGCATACCAGAAGATAGGAGTTGTTAAAGGAAACTACCAGAGAAAGTCATCTAACTTGGTGAACTGATTGTACTGCATGCAATGGTGAATATGGGCAACAATAAAGTGAGGTAGTCAAGTACAGGTTGTCATTTTAAACATCAAAAATATAAATACAGAATATCTACTGTCACCTAAACATACTCAAAATATATATTTTTTAAAGTTCAAAGTGCACCATTTGAAATACTTTGAAAAACTTTACACTCAAAGTAAAGTAGTTTGGTAACTTACTTATCCTCAATACAATTTTAAAAGGCGTGAAATGTCTTCTGGACAGCATTGCTACACACTGCCTTGAATTCCTCCACATAATGTCCAGAATTTGTCTACATAGAAAAATATATTACCAGAGTGTCAAGTAAGGCAGTCAGTAAAAGTGACCACCCGGTGTCCATTTTTTTGTGTAAGGGCTTTAGTGGATCCTTTGCTAAAAGATAGACATTTGCCGGAGAGGGAAAGGGGGGGGGGGGCATTGCATGATAGTCTTTAAGCAGTTCCATCTGTCTGGCAGAAATGTCAGCCTAATAGCCTGTAGCGCTTCAGCCCACTGCCCTCACTCTCTCTCTACCTGACTCTGTCCTATTAAATCTCTCCACTCCTCCCAAAAAAAAGAGAGCAGAAAGTCAGGAAAATATAAGAACTTGTGCAGACCTAAGTCAACGGGCTAGTGGTGATGATGATGATGAAGAACAAGCCCTAATTAAAGAGGGAGAAAAAAAGGACCCCAGGCACTCAGTGATGTGGAAAAAAGGCTCATCATTCTGGTGTATTTTCTAAAGACGGCGCGCTCTCTGAGCAGATGACTGCCACTCACCTTGCCACGGGGTCTGCTTGAGATTGGTTCATTGTCAAGATTTTTTTTTTAAAATTTTTTACCCATGATTCCATATGGTATGGAGCAGGCTACATGTTTCCCAACATGCCAGTGCGAATGTTTTCTCAATTAGGCGTCTTATCTCCTCCGGTGAGTGCGCTAGCATCAGATGGAACTTGCTGACAGTGTAATGGCAGGCAAAACCACGGAAGGCTCCATCAAATGGCAGCTCTGCTACGACATCTCAGCCAGGACTTGGTGGATGGTAAGTTGGCAGCAACCAAAGCTGGTTTTTTTCTTTTCCATCTTTTTCTTCTTAAAAAACTCATTCCCCACCTCTTCTTTAGAGCCTTTAAAAAAAACAAAGATGTTTTCTGCGTCTTTTTTTGAAACTCCATTTTGAAAGTTCACATTGAGTGGATTTTTAATGACTGTATTGTTGGTTTTTGTGTCTTGTCAATGTCACAGTCTTCTCTCTGTAGGAGCCTTGAGACTCAGGTCCCTTTTTGTTTTTTTTCTTGTCTCAATTCAGGATGTCAGATCTGAAATATTGTCCTGCCAGCGATGTACTTATGTGTTCTTTTACAGTGTCCTGTTTTATAGAACATTAGTTTGGCTTCAGGAAAATAAATACCCATTTGTAGATGAAATATTCTCACTTTTTCACAAACAACAATTCATCTGCTGACATTCATTCCAACTTTTCTGCAGTGCACCGAGCAGTCAGTCCTTGCCATAAGTAAAGCAATATATTTTCCAGCGTCCGCTTGTCTCGTCTAATCGAGGAAGGTTCAGTGACGGCGTTAAAACAAGAAACAAAAAGGGACCGTTTCTGTCAGACCTCTGGTTTACACTGAGGCAGCAAGTTGTTTTTTTTGCGTGGTGCTCCGGCTGCCTGCAGCCAAGCCGAGTGTGCGGAGCATCGCACTCCACTCCTGAGCTCTGACGCCGCGCCAGCAATTAAAGCACACAGAAGGGGAAAAAAGCCCCCATGAGCCGGACCCAGTGCCGGGGCAGATTAACTTGCTTGTTGTGGTCATAGAGGCCAGACAACCTTTGACATCCTTGTTGCTCCAGGAGTGATGGGGAGAGGTTAAACTAGACGGAGAAAACAAGACAAGTGGAGTTTGTAGACTGCTGAGAGATGAAGAGGGGCAGGGGGATTCACAATAGTCTATTGAGGCTAGCAGATACAAATGAGTTCAGTCGGCTGGATGAAAGGACTTTGAAACTCCCAGCGCCCTGTGTTCATTAGGGGATGACTCGTTAGCCTTGGCATCATTATATTACTATTATCTTAATTATTGCCAGCGTTATTGTTTTAATTATTTTTTGTAAGGGGAGTGTGATGGTGAGCTCTGGTCCTTTTCTCCATGGCAGGTTCCTTGCCAGCTTGAATAAAAGAAGATAGTTGTATTCCCAGGAGACAATGGCTGTATTATTCCTCTGTAAGGAGACCATGAACTTCAGAATTCCAATCCGTTGGCCCCTGTCTCTCTCTCTCTCTCTCTCTCTCACCCCCTTCTCCCCTTCTCCCCTCACCCAGGCCACCTTGGCCACAGTGGCAGGCAGCAGGCTTCATTCAGGGAATTGATGAGGGGCTGAAGGAGAGAAACAGTAACTTTACTCTGCCTGTCCTTGTCCTTATGAGTAACAGAGTAAATGTTTTTAGACCTTTGCTACAGAGGGGACATGTTACAGAGGGGAACGAGATGGCTGGTGGTGGTACAGTGGTGGTTTTGTTTTTGTATGGCAGGGGGGGTAGTGGTGTGTGGGCATTCCTCACTGTCTGTTGCCCTCTCCCTCTATCTCTCTTTGGGACCATGGGGCTGAAGACTGGGTGTGCGGAAATGTTGTCCAGTCATTGGACTGAGTTGACTTTATTTTTTTGAGCAATCTTTTGATACTTTTTAAACGTTAATCCTTCTAAAAGAGCATGTAGCTTTCAGTTGGTATCTTGTAAGTGTTCTTTCATTTTTTTTAAAAAGTTGCCTCGTGAGATATGGTAGTTGTATATCTATTTCTGAATGAAATGTGTATCCCAGCCTTGCACTGTGGATTGTCAAGGAGATTTTGTGAACTGTACTCGTACACTGTAATAACTCGGTATTGTGTGTAAAGCAGTGGAAGTACTGAAGAGCTTTTAAATTAATTTAGTTATCATAGTCAATAGACATTTGTCAATAGATAAGCTGGTGCTGAATCTGTTGTCTTCTGTACAATAAATAATGGATGTTTTGACGGTGTATTTCTATAAAACACAATGAACTGTCAGTGCTGCTTATTAAGTGAATGTTTAATGATATTGCAATTCATTCTTTATTTGCTCAGATTGGAATTTAATTTCTAGGTTTCTATTAAAAAAGGTTTTATACACAACAACATTTGAAATGCTCTGTTTTTTAGTAACCTACTTGGCAAAATCACTATCTTGTGGCCATACAAAAAAATCGCCTTAAAAATGAGAAATGTTATATGCAATAGAGCTGTTCGACCCAGGAAACCGAGATAAACTTTATTCAAATTGATTATGTTCCTATTATTAATTATACTTACAATGACATGGTTATTATGGGGATATTTTACACTGTTTAGTGGAGGCTGTTTTTGTTAATTACCATTGATGACATTCCATGTGCTCCCATTCCCTTTAATTTCACTGGAGGTTAAGAGGATTATATGCTTAATTTCAAAAGGACAGTTATAGCAGTTATTTCAGATTAGCACAGATAGTGACTCCTGTCAGTACACTCCACATTTGATTTCTTAAATGTGGAATTCGTACATTTTTATTTGAGCTCAAATGTTTTCTATTTGGCATTCATATTTTATTGAAGACTGTCCTACCATTATAATTTCCTGTGTTCTTCAGAATAATTCAAATATATAGACTTATATACATATAGAATTATATACATATAGAATTATATACATATAGAATTATATACATATAGAATTATATACATATAGAATTGCTTCAAGCTTCGCCACATTATTACCATTGCAAAAACACGCCTTGTAATTGAAAGGGCGCAACCCTCATTGTAAATATATCTTGACAGATTGGTCAGAGTTTTGAAATGTTTATTGTTGAAAAGTCCACATTTTCTAAAACGTTATTAGGAAAGAAGTGTCCTACTAAACAGTATATTCTTTCCCTATTAGTAATGAATTGAACTTTGTTTTCTATCTTTGTCAGTTATCTGGCAGTTACCACATCATCTGCTGTATGTTTTGTGTGAGCTGTTCTATATTATTTACTGTTCATTCTAGGGAGCATTTTACCTCTGGTATGGCTGTGGTTTCTACACATTCTAGGGAGCATTTTACCTCTGGTATGGCTGTGGTTTCTACACATTCTAGGGAGCATTTTACCTCTGGTATGGCTGTGGTTTCTACACATTCTAGGGAGCATTTTACCTCTGGTATGGCTGTGGTTTCTACACATTCTAGGGAGCATTTTACCTCTGGTATGGCTGTGGTTTCTACACATTCTAGGGAGTGTTTTACCTCTGGTATGGCTGTGGTTTCTACACATTCTAGGGAGTATTTTACCTCTGGTATGGCTGTGGTTTCTACACATTCTAGGGAGTATTTTACCTCTGGTATGGCTGTGGTTTCTACACATTTGTCACCGTCCCATTAAATACAGGGGATGTAGAAACCATTCTCCACTTATTTTTAAATGACTACACTAGCAAGATGAGTGGCGCAGCGGTCTAAGGCACTGCATCTCAGTGCTAGAGCGTCACTACAGACCCTGGTTTGATTCCATGCTGAATCACAACCAGCTGTGATTGGGCATCCCATAGGATGGTGCACAATTGGCCCAGAATCGTCCGGGTTAGGGGAGGGTTTGGCCCAGAATCGTCCGGGTTAGGGGAGGGTTTGGCCCAAAATTGTCCAGGTTAGGGGAGGGTTTGGCCCAGAATCGTCCGGGTTAGGGGAGGGGTTGGCCCAGAATCGTCTGGGTTAGGGGAGGGGTTGGCCCAGAATCGTCTGGGTTAGGGGAGGGGTTGGCCCAGAATCGTCTGGGTTAGGGGAGGGGTTGGCCCAGAATCGTCTGGGGTTTGGCTGTCATTGTAAGTAAGAATTGGTTCTTAACTGACTTGCCTAGTTAAATAACAGGTGAAATTAAAAAAAGATTCACAGATTTTTAACGCGTACATTAAAAAAAAATAACATCTTGTACAGCTTGTTTATTTGAAATGCATTTCCCAAAATAAAAGTTATGACATCCTATTTTAGTGGATCTTGTAGATTCATTTATACTTCATGAATTTTATCATTGCAAGATTTTTTCATAAATGGGCTTTCATGATGAGCAGTTGAAATACACATCAGCATTGAGTGCTCCCTGGCTTTAGTCAGTTGTGATCGAGCTGCACTGCTATCTTTTGTAGCACACGAGATACATCCAAATGACACTTGTCACAAATGTTTCAGTCTGTGCACTTACCCTTCTGTGTGCCGACTTTTCTACCTACCTTGCATGCGTTCATCTTTCCTCATACTTCACGCAATGATCTATTTGCATTTTTGTAATTAGCAAGTTTCTCTACCTTGACATTTATTTAGTAACCGTTCCTGTTTCAAATTCTTAAAAAATAGGCCAACTTTTTTTTTCGGTTTTCAAGCACCAGTAGCAGGCGTCAAAGTATCACCTCTTTCTGACATGTGGGTGGATATTATTCTATTTTCCATGTACCCTATATTTAAAGTGTTACTCATCGTTTAGTATTTTGAGAGGTGGCGGGGGGCTGGGGCTCCCGTGCAGTGGCTGTGTCAGGTCTCTCTGTATGTTTTAAAGGTATCCCGTCGGCCACTGTAATTAACCCTGCTGGTGCCTGGGCTCTGGGGGGTGCGACCCAGCAGCCCGTTAACAATGCGCTCATGTCATATTCCACCACCGGAGAGGATAATGAGATTTCAACTGCACTACAAGTGTCGCTCCTATAATCCACTTGTTAGTGAGTAGACCCCCTCCCCCATCAGGCAAATGTGCACCGTGCGTGTGTGTACAGTATCCGTTCCTACTGTTAAGTGTTAGTGGGCATATGAATGTGAGAGCCAGTGTCGGAGAAAGAGAGGGAGGGGGTGTGGCGTGAGGGTATAAAATAATTACCATACAGATATTTAACACTACCCCCAACGCCCTCCCTAACCCTGCTTCAACTAGGGCTTGATTTTGGCAGGAGATCACCGAATGTTCTACTGCTCGAGTTTCTGCACCTCTTCTAGTATATTAGCTCAAAGTATTGGGGAGTTTCTGCACCTCTTCTAGTATATTAGCTCAAAGTATTGGGGAGTTTCTGCACCTCTTATAGATTATTAGCTCAAAAGTATTGTGGAGTTTCTGCACCTCTTCTAGTATATTAGCTCAAAAGTATTGTGGAGTTTCTGCACCTCTTATTGATTATTAGCTCAAAAGTATTGGGACGTTTCTGCACCTCTTATTGATTATTAGCTCAAAAGTATTGTGCAGTTTCTGCACCTCTTCTAGTATATTAGCTCAAAACTATTGGGGCGTTTCTGCACCTCTTCTAGTATATTAGCTCAAAAGTATTGGGGAGTTTCTGCACCTCTTCTAGTATATTAGCTCAAAAGTATTGGGGAGTTTCTGTACCTCTTCTAGTATATTAGCTCAAAAGTATTGGGGAGTTTCTGCACCTCTTCTAGTATATTAGCTCAAAAGTATTGGGGAGTTTCTGCACCTCTTCTAGTATATTAGCTCAAAAGTATTGGGGAGTTTCTGCACCTCTTCTAGTATATTAGCTCAAAAGTATTGGGGAGTTTCTGCACCTCTTCTAGTATATTAGCTCAAAAGTATTGGGGAGTTTCTGCACCTCTTCTAGTATATTAGCTCAAAACTATTGGGGAGTTTCTGCACCTAAATATAAACAGCACCGGTACCGATTTCAGTCAAGCACTGGCTGTCATTGTAGTTTGGAGTGAAAAAACAACAATCTGCCCTGAAGAACATCAACTCTGTTGAGTACTTATGTCAGTAGATGTTTTTCATAATTGGTATTGATGATTTTATTGTCTAATTGCAGTTGTTTATTCAGGAATCAAATTATTCAATTGAATTGCTCTCTTGGGGCAACAAGGTTCAAACCCTGATTGGTCAACTTGATGAATCAGGGCTTTGTGTCTGTAACGATTCAGCGGCATTGTGCTCCCTTGTTGTCTTCGTATTCCGTGCGAGGTCATGTTCATTAGCCAGCCCTCACGTTAATCTGATGACCTGGCACCCAGATTAAGGTTAAGGCCAAATCTGCCCAAACGATTGTAGATTGTGTAGATTGTGATTTTATTTGTCTCTGGTAGATGAAGAAAAGATCATGTGTCCACATTGGATGTGACTGCGTCTCATAGTTGACGAAAGGACTTTAACATTGTTGCAGAAGTGAACAGTTTGAGGTTTTAAAATGTCAGCTTTATGCTCCATTGACAAAATAGATTAACGTCCATGTTGCTTTGCTCCACACACTCAGTGGTCGATAATCAGTTTTCATCATTTTAGCATCTCAATTTGTCACGCTAATCTACCTTTCTACCATGTAACCGTCACAAAAGGACATGAAAACTTCAGAATGTTTGGGCCACATTCCTGCTACTAGTGTGTTGCCCGTGTGTTGGAGTTACAGTGTTAGTGTCATATTGTGCGGAAGATGTTTCCAATTTGGTCTCTGCCATGGACTAGCGAGACGTGATTAGAGAGGAGGAAATTGGAGGATTAAAATTGTCTGCTTGAACTTCCTGAACACTTGGTTGAACACTGCATGCTTGCTTGCTCTCTCTCTCTCTGTTTCTCTGTCTCTCTCCTCTCTATCTCTCTGTCTCTTTCGCTTTCACTCGCTTTCTCTGTCTCTCTTGCTCTCTGTCTCTCTGTGTCTGCCTGAGCAGCTGTACACCATAGGCCCTACAGCTTGAGAGGTAAGTGTCTACTGGTTCATAGTTTGTGTGTGTGTGTGTGTGTGTGTGTGTGTGCGCACGCCAACCGGTGTTGCACAGTGTGTACTAGCTCCTAGTGCGTCAGGCTGTCAGCTGGGTCTGTACCAACGACCTGGGATCCTCTGACCTTATGACCACAGTAACATTACAAATGGTGTTAGTCCTTTGTCCTCTAGGATGGGACATGTCTATGATATTTAATGGAAACTTACGTTATTGTTTTTTCAAAATTCAGACTGAACGACAACTGTTTACTTTTGTTACCGTTATATATTGTTGCAAATATAATGTATATACACTACACTGTAGATACACAATGTAGATCCACTACACTGTAGATACACACTGTAGATCCACTACACTGTAGATACACACTGTAGATCCACTACACTGTAGATACACACTGTAGATCCACTACACTGTAGATACACACTGTAGATCCACTACACTGTAGATACACACTGTAGATCCACTACACTGTAGATACACACTGTAGATCCACTACACTGTAGATACACACTGTAGATCCACTACACTGTAGATCCACTATACTGTAGATACTCACTGTAGATCCACTACACTGTAGATACACACTGTAGATCCACTATACTGTAGATACTCACTGTAGATCCACTATACTGTAGATACACCATACACTGTGTGGTATCATTTCAGGTCTTGGTGAAATTAGCTTATCTTTGTTGTTCTACCAGTGGTATGTGCACGTTGAGGAGTTGTGTTTCCTTTGAATGGATGGGGTTTAGGATGGAGGGGGTTTAGGATGGAGGGGGTTTAGGATGGAGGGGGTTTAGGATGGAAGGGGTTAGGATGGAGGAGGTTTAGGATAGAGGGGGTTTAGGATGGAGGGGGTTTAGGATGGAGGAGGTTTAGGATGGAGGAGGTAAGGGGTTTAGGATGGAGGGGGTTAGGATGGAGGAGGTAAGGGGTTCAGGATGGAAGGGGTTAGGATTGAGGAGGTTTAGGATGGAGGAGGTAAGGGGTTTAGGATGGAGGGGGTTAGGATGGAGGAGGTTTAGGATGGAGGAGGTAAGGGGTTTAGGATGGAAGGGGTTTAGAATGGAGGAGGTTTAGGATGGAGGAGGTTTAGGATGGAGGAGGTTTAGGATGGAGGGGGTTTAGGATGGAGGGGGTTTAGGATGGAGGGGGTTTAGGATGGAAGGGGTTTAGGATGGAGGGGGTTTAGGATGGAGGAGGTTTAGGATGGAGGGGTGTTAGGATGGAGGAGGTTTAGGATGGAGGAGGTAAGGGGTTTAGGATGGAGGGGATTTAGGATGGAAGGGGTTTAGGATGGAGGAGGTTTAGGATGGAGGAGGTTTAGGATGGAGGAGGTAAGGGGTTTAGAATGGAGGAGGTTTAGGATGGAGGGGGGTTAGCATGGAGGGGGTTTAGGATGGAGGGGGTTTAGGATGGAGGGGGTTTAGCATGGAGGGGGTTTAGAAGGGAGGGGGGTTAGGATGGGCGGGGTTTAGGATGGAGGGGGTTTAGGATGGAGGGGGTTTAGGATGGAGGAGGTTTAGGATAGATGTTTAGGATGGAAGGGGTTTAGGATGGAGGAGGTAAGGGGTTTAGGATGGAGGAGGTTTAGGATGGAGAGGGGTTAGGATGGAGTAGGTTTAGGATGGAAGGGGTTTAGGATGGAGGAGGTTTAGGATAGATGTTTAGGATGGAGGAGGTTTAGGATGGAGGAGGTAAGGGGTTTAGGATGGAGGAGGTTTTAGGATGGAGGAGGTTTAGGATGGAAGGGGTTAGGATGGAGTAGGTTTAGGATGGAAGGGGTTAGGATGGAAGGGGTTTAGGATGGAGGAGGTAAGGGGTTTAGGATGGAAGGGGTTCGGATGGTCGGGGGTTTAGGATGGAGGAGGTTTAGGATGGAGGGGGTTTAGGATGGAAGGGGTTTAGGATGGAAGGGGTTTAGGATGGAGGAGGTAAGGGGTTTAGGATGGAGGGGGGTTAGCATGGAGGGGGTTTAGGATGGAGGGGGTTTAGGATGGAGGGGGTTTAGCATGGAGGGGGTTTAGAAGGGAGGGGGGTTAGGATGGGCGGGGTTTAGGATGGAGGGGGTTTAGGATGAGGGGGTTTAGGATGGAAGGGGTTTAGGATGGAGGAGGTAAGGGGTTTAGGATGGAGGGGGTTTAGGATGGAGAGGTGTTAGGATGGAGTAGGTTTAGGATGGAAGGGGTTTAGGATGGAAGGGGTTTAGGATGGAGGAGGTAAGGGGTTTAGGATGGAAGGGGTTCGGATGGTCGGGGGTTTAGGATGGAGGAGGTTTAGGATGGAGGGGGTTTAGGATGGAAGGGGTTTAGGATGGAAGGGGTTTAGGATGGAGGAGGTAAGGGGTTTAGGATGGAGGGGGGTTAGCATGGAGGGGGTTTAGGATGGAGGGGGTTTAGGATGGAGGGGGTTTAGCATGGAGGGGGTTTAGAAGGGAGGGGGGTTAGGATGGGCGGGGTTTAGGATGGAGGGGGTTTAGGATGAGGGGGTTTAGGATGGAAGGGGTTTAGGATGGAGGAGGTAAGGGGTTTAGGATGGAGGGGGTTTAGGATGGAGAGGTGTTAGGATGGAGTAGGTTTAGGATGGAAGGGGTTTAGGATGGAAGGGGTTTAGGATGGAGGAGGTTTAGGATGGAGGAGGTAAGGGGTTTAGGATGGAGGGGGTTTAGGATGGAGGAGGTTTAGGATGGAAGGGG
This sequence comes from Oncorhynchus mykiss, assembly GCF_057628025.1. Taxonomy (NCBI): domain Eukaryota; kingdom Metazoa; phylum Chordata; class Actinopteri; order Salmoniformes; family Salmonidae; genus Oncorhynchus; species Oncorhynchus mykiss. Next base: position 15,477,376 of record NC_143022.1, on the reverse strand, counting down.
TTTAGGATGGAGGAGGTTTAGGATGGAGGAGGTTTAGGATGGAGGAGGTAAGGGGTTTAGGATGGAGGGGGTTTAGGATGGAGGAGGTTTAGGATGGAAGGGGTTTAGGATGGAGGAGGTTTAGGATGGAGGAGGTTTAGGATGGAGGGGGTTTAGGATGGAGGAGGTTTAGGATGGAGGAGGTAAGGGGTTTAGGATGGAGGGGGTTTAGGATGGAGGAGGTTTAAGATGGAGGGGGTTTAGGATGGAGGGGGTTTAGGATGAGGGGGTTTAGGATGGAAGGGGTTTAGGATGGAGGAGGTAAGGGGTTTAGGATGGAGGGGGGTTAGGATGGAGGATGGAAGGGTTTAGGATGGAGGAGGTAAGGGGTTTAGGATGGAGGGGGGTTAGGATGGAGGATGGAAGGGTTTAGGATGGAGGGGGGTTAGGATGGAGGATGGAAGGGTTTAGGATGGAGGAGGTAAGGGGTTTAGGATGGAGGGGGTTTAGGATGGAAGGGGTTTAGGATGGAAGGGGTTTAGGATGGAAGGGGTTTAGGATGGAGGAGGTAAGGGGTTTAGGATGGAGGGGGTTTAGGATGGAGGGGGTTTAGGATGGAGGAGGTTTAGGATAGATGTTTAGGATGGAAGGGGTTTAGGATGGAGGAGGTAAGGGGTTTAGGATGGAGGAGGTTTAGGATGGAGAGGGGTTAGGATGGAGTAGGTTTAGGATGGAAGGGGTTTAGGATGGAGGAGGTTTAGGATAGATGTTTAGGATGGAGGAGGTTTAGGATGGAGGAGGTAAGGGGTTTAGGATGGAGGAGGTTTTAGGATGGAGGAGGTTTAGGATGGAAGGGGTTAGGATGGAGTAGGTTTAGGATGGAAGGGGTTAGGATGGGAGGGGTTTAGGATGGAGGAGGTAAGGGGTTTAGGATGGAAGGGGTTCGGATGGTCGGGGGTTTAGGATGGAGGAGGTTTAGGATGGAGGGGGTTTAGGATGGAAGGGGTTTAGGATGGAAGGGGTTTAGGATGGAGGAGGTAAGGGGTTTAGGATGGAGGGGGGTTAGCATGGAGGGGGTTTAGGATGGAGGGGGTTTAGGATGGAGGGGGTTTAGCATGGAGGGGGTTTAGAAGGGAGGGGGGTTAGGATGGGCGGGGTTTAGGATGGAGGGGGTTTAGGATGAGGGGGTTTAGGATGGAAGGGGTTTAGGATGGAGGAGGTAAGGGGTTTAGGATGGAGGGGGTTTAGGATGGAGAGGTGTTAGGATGGAGTAGGTTTAGGATGGAAGGGGTTTAGGATGGAAGGGGTTTAGGATGGAGGAGGTTTAGGATGGAGGAGGTAAGGGGTTTAGGATGGAGGGGGTTTAGGATGGAGGAGGTTTAGGATGGAAGGGGTTTAGGATGGAGGAGGTTTAGGATGGAGGAGGTTTAGGATGGAGGAGGTAAGGGGTTTAGGATGGAGGAGGTTTAGGATGGAAGGGGTTTAGGATGGAGGAGGTTTAGGATGGAGGGGGTTTAGGATGGAGGGGGTTTAGGATGGAGGAGGTTTAGGATGGAGGAGGTAAGGGGTTTAGGATGGAGGGGGTTTAGGATGGAGGAGGTTTAAGATGGAGGAGGTTTAAGATGGAGGAGGTTTAAGATGGAGGGGGTTTAGGATGGAGGGGGTTTAGGATGGAAGGGGTTTAGGATGGAGGAGGTAAGGGGTTTAGGATGGAGGGGGGTTAGGATGGAGGATGGAAGGGTTTAGGATGGAGGAGGTAAGGGGTTTAGGATGGAGGGGGGTTAGGATGGAGGATGGAAGGGTTTAGGATGGAGGGGGGTTAGGATGGAGGATGGAAGGGTTTAGGATGGAGGAGGTAAGGGGTTTAGGATGGAGGGGGTTTAGGATGGAAGGGGTTTAGGATGGAAGGGGTTTAGGATGGAAGGGGTTTAGGATGGAGGAGGTAAGGGGTTTAGGATGGAGGGGGTTTAGGATGGAAGGGGTTTAGGATGGAAGGGGTTTAGGATGGAGGAGGTAAGGGGTTTAGGATGGAGGGGGTTTAGGATGGATGGGTATTAGGATGGAGGAGGTAAGGGGTTTAGGATGGAGGGGGTTTAGGATGGAGGGGTATTAGGATGGAGGAGGTTTAGGAGCTCCGGCTTCTTTTTGCAATATTGTAGTGGAACATTCTGAATGACTTAAGCAAAAGGCCGTAATATCCGTTCATATCTCGTGTCTTAGGCACAAAAACATGCCTTGGGGTGTTTTTGCTTTCTTTTTGTTGCAATGTTATATCTGAGGAGAAAGACCATAGGAGACTTGGAATAGTTCCCTCAGACGTTCCACAGTACTTCTTCTTTTGCTACATTTAGATGATGATTATTTATGGTAATATTAATGAGTAGTCAGTCTCAGGCAATTCACAGCCCCAATGACCATCTGCATGTGACGATGTTCTTGGGTGCAGATGAATGTTAATGAGGCTTAGTGGAGGGCTCTCATTTGGCACCTGGTGATGTTGTGAACAGGAGAGGAGCAGGAAGGAGAAAATCAGCTTTGGGTCGAGTCTGTGTGTGAAAATAGACAAGAACTGAGGATGAGACGTTTGGGATTCAGTCCAGGCTATTTAAATTGAAAAACAACAAACCATTCTTGCCTGATTTGATCTAAATGTTTATTTTGTCATTTATTTTAGGTTATCAGTCGTATGTGTTTTATTCAGTCAAATGTCTTCTTCTCTCTCTATCTATCACCATCTTTCCTCCTCTTCTCTCTCTATCCCAATCTCCCTCTATGTCTCCCCCTCTTCTCTCTCTCTCTCTCTCTATCCCAATCTTCCTCTCTGTCTCCCACTCTTCTCTCTCTCTCTCTCTCTCCCTCTCTCTCTCTCTCTCTATCCCAATCTCCCTCTCTGTCTCCCACTCTTCTCTCTCCCTCTCTGTCCTCATCTCCCTCTCTGTCCTCCCCTCTTCTCTCTCTCTCTATCCCCATCACCCTCTCTGTCCTCACCTCTTCCCTCTCTCTCTATCCCCATCACCCTCTCTGTCCTCACCTCTTCTCTCTCTCTCTCTCTCTCTCTCTCTCTCTCTCTCTCTCTCTCTCTCTCTCTCTCTCTCTCTCTCTCTCTCTCTCTGTCTCTCTCTGTCCTCCTCTCTCTCTTGGTCTCTCCCCATCTCCCTCTCTCTCCCCGTCTCCCTCTCTCTCCCCGTCTCCCTCTCTCTCCCCATCTCCCTCTCTGTCCTCTCTCTCTCTCTCTCCCAATCTTCCTCTCTATCCTCCTCTCTTATCTCTCTCTCTATCCCCATCTCCCTCTCTGTCCTCCTCTCTCTCTCTCTCTCTCTCTCACTCCCCATCTCCCTCTCTGTCCTCCTCTCTCTCTCGCTCTCCCCCCATCTCCCTCTCTATCCCCGTCTCCCTCTCTGTCCTCCTCTCTCTCTCCCCATCTCCCTCTCTGTCCTCCTCTCTCTCGCTCTCTCCCCATCTCCCTCTCTATCCCCATCTCCCTCTCTGTCCTCCTCTCTCTATCCTCATCTCCCGCTCTGTCCTCCTCTCTCTATCCCCATCTCCCTCTCTGTCCCTCCCCAGAGAACGATGGCTACTGGCCAAGACAGCTGGCTCTTTGGGCCACTCTGGTGCCGTTTTTCGAGGCTTGGATTGTCGGGGGCTTGGATTGTCGGGGGCTTGGATTGTCGGGGGCTTGTCTTGCTGGGGGGTGAGGGGAGGAAACAATGGGAGTAGAAGAACATGCTCCATTATAGACCTGAGACCGAGACAGACAGATATCAGTAACTGACCCACTGTGATTTCCACACTGGGGGATTCATGCTGGAGTCAGTTTGTGACTTGTTAGCATACAGAAATGTTCACATTCTTACTGTCGATGGGCTACTTTCATTATCCCCCAGTGCATTGGAGTTTAGCTGAGTGGCAGGTGTATGAGTGGAAACACAGCCACACTAAAGTAGCTTGTTTGCTCTACCACGGTTCCTGGGTGTTTAGTGGTGGGCAGCGCACTGTGGTAGCGTGGGAAGGCGTATGTGAACGGTGTCTCACTCAGCAGGGACTTAGACTGCCTCTCTCTACGTCTCTCTCTCCTCTCTTTTGTGCACACCCTCTCTCTCTCACTCTCTTTCACACTCTTCACCTATTTTTCTCTCCATGCTCTCTCTCTCTATTTTTGCCCCCCCTCCCTCTCTTTCCCTCATTTCTCTCTCTATTTCTGCCCACCCCCTCCCTCTCTTTCCCTCATCTCTCTCTCTCGATTTCTGCCCCCCTCCTCCCTTTCCCTCATCTCTCTCTCTCTCTCTCTATTTCTGCCCCCCCCTCCCTCTCTTTCCCTCATCTCTCTCTCTCTATTTCTGCCCCTCCCTCTCTTTCCCTCATCTCTCTCTCTCTATTTCTGCCCCTCCCTCTCTTTCCCTCATCTCTCTCTCTATTTCTGCCCCCCCTCCCTCTCTTTCCCTCATCTCTCTCTCTATTTCTTCCCCCCTCCCTCTCTTTCCCTCCTCTCTCTCTCTCTCTCTCTCTCTATTTCTGCCCCCCTCCCTCTCTTTCCCTCATCTCTCTCTCTATTTCTGCCCCCCCCTCCCTCTCTTTCCCTCATCTCTCTCTCTATTTCTGCCCCCCCCCTCCCTCTCTTTCCCTCATCTCTCTCTCTATTTCTTCCCCCCTCCCTCTCTTTCCCTCATCTCTCTGTAAACCTAAGGGGAGCAGTGCTAAACAAAGTGGGGATTGTTTTTCCCTCTGCCATGGCTCTGTGCCACTCAAGGCACAATATCAAACAATCATGGACACTGGCTCCTGCATATGTGGTCTTCCTCACAGTTTGGTAATGCTCGGCTTTCCAACCCTGGCTGTTTCCCTGGCTCCAACCAGAAATGCTCCTTTTGTTTGTTTACGGAGTTTAGTAAGCTGTAAAATAGCTTTTAATGTCTTTGTTAATCTATATTTACTATTTGTGAAGGAGTGGTATTGATTTGTAGAGGTGTGTGTTCTTTTGGGAGTTTTCCTTTTGTAATAGCCACGAAAAAATGGAAATGGATTCCAGAAACGCCATCTGGTATTTGGAGGAGGTGTGTGTGTACGTGCTGAAAAGTGATAATTTTCTCTCCATAGCTCGCTTCTTGGTCTCTAGCTACCCGTCACTTTGCTGCCAAAAAAGGTGTCAGTGTCTCTAGTAAAAGGGAGGTAGGTAGGGGGGTGTTTGGTGATGACTGAGGGAAAGATGGTTTGTTGGCGTAACTGGATCCTTAACAGTGTTTATTCACTTTTGACACGTCTCTCTCCATCTTCCTCCACCATGACTATCTGCCCTCCTGTAAGGGGTTTAGGATGGAAGGTGTAAGACCTGTTCACTAACTGTCATGTGAAGGAGGTAATCCTCTCTGTTCGTCCCCAGTGTTGCCCTGCTATAAGACCTGCTCACTAACTGTCATGTGAAGGAGGTAATCCTCTCTGTTCGTCCCCAGTGTTGTCCTGCTATAAGACCTGCTCACTAACTGTCATGTGAAGGAGGTAATCCTCCCTGTTCGTCCCCAGTGTTGCCCTGCTATAAGACCTGCTCACTAACTGTCATGTGAAGGAGGTAATCCTCTCTGTTCGTCCCCAGTGTTGCCCTGCTATAAGACCTGCTCACTAACTGTCATGTGAAGGAGGTAATCCTCTCCTTTCGTCCCCAGTGTTGCCCTGCCATAAGACCTGCTCACTAACTGTCATGTGAAGGAGGTAATCCTCTCCTTTCGTCCCCAGTGTTGCCCTGCTATAAGACCTGCTCACTAACTGTCATGTGAAGGAGGTAATCCTCTCTGTTCGTCCCCAGTGTTGTCCTGCTATAAGACCTGCTCACTAACTGTCATGTGAAGGAGGTAATCCTCCCTGTTCGTCCCCAGTGTTGCCCTGCTATAAGACCTGCTCACTAACTGTCATGTGAAGGAGGTAATCCTCCCTGTTCGTCCCCAGTGTTGCCCTGCTATAAGACCTGCTCACTAACTGTCATGTGAAGGAGGTAATCCTCTCTGTTCGTCCCCAGTGTTGTCCTGCTATAAGACCTGCTCACGAACTGTCATGTGAAGGAGGTAATCCTCCCTGTTCGTCCCCAGTGTTGCCCTGCTATAAGACCTGCTCACTAACTGTCATGTGAAGGAGGTAATCCTCTCTGTTCGTCCTCAGTGTTGCCCTGCTATAAGACCTGCTCACTAACTGTCATGTGAAGGAGGTAATCCTCCCTGTTCGTCCCCAGTGTTGCCCTGCTATAAGACCTGCTCACTAACTGTCATGTGAAGGAGGTAATCCTCCCTGTTCGTCCCCAGTGTTGCCCTGCTATAAGACCTGCTCACTAACTGTCATGTGAAGGAGGTAATCCTCTCTGTTCGTCCCCAGTGTTGTCCTGCTATAAGACCTGCTCACTAACTGTCATGTGAAGGAGGTAATCCTCCCTGTTCGTCCCCAGTGTTGCCCTGCTATAAGACCTGCTCACTAACTGTCATGTGAAGGAGGTAATCCTCTCTGTTCGTCCTCAGTGTTGCCCTGCTATAAGACCTGCTCACTAACTGTCATGTGAAGGAGGTAATCCTCCCTGTTCATCCCCAGTGTTGCCCTGCTATAAGATCTGCTCACTAACTGTCATGTGAAGGAGGTAATCCTCCCTGTTCGTCCCCAGTGTTGCCCTGCTATAAGACCTGCTCACTAACTGTCATGTGAAGGAGGTAATCCTCCCTGTTCGTCCCCAGTGTTGCCCTGCTATAAGACCTGCTCACTAACTGTCATGTGAAGGAGGTAATCCTCTCCTTTCGTCCCCAGTGTTGCCCTGCTATAAGACCTGCTCACTAACTGTCATGTGAAGGAGGTAATCCTCTCCTTTTGTCCCCAGTGTTGCCCTGCTATAAGACCTGCTCACTAACTGTCATGTGAAGGAGGTAATCCTCTCCTTTCGTCCCCAGTGTTGCCCTGCTATAAGACCTGCTCACTAACTGTCATGTGAAGGAGGTAATCCTCTCCTTTCGTCCCCAGTGTTGCCCTGCTATAAGACCTGCTCACTAACTGTCATGTGAAGGAGGTAATCCTCTCTGTTCGTCCCCAGTGTTGTCCTGCTATAAGACCTGCTCACTAACTGTCATGTGAAGGAGGTAATCCTCCCTGTTCGTCCCCAGTGTTGCCCTGCTATAAGACCTGCTCACTAACTGTCATGTGAAGGAGGTAATCATCCCTGTTCGTCCCCAGTGTTGCCCTGCTATAAGACCTGCTCACTAACTGTCATGTGAAGGAGGTAATCCTCTCCTTTCGTCCCCAGTGTTGCCCTGCTATAAGACCTGCTCACTAACTGTCATGTGAAGGAGGTAATCCTCTCCTTTCGTCCCCAGTGTTGCCCTGCTATAAGACCTGCTCACTAACTGTCATGTGAAGGAGGTAATCCTCTCTGTTCGTCCCCAGTGTTGTCCTGCTATAAGACCTGCTCACTAACTGTCATGTGGAGGAGGTAATCCTCTCTGTTCGTCCCCAGTGTTGCCCTGCTATAAGACCTGCTCACTAACTGTCATGTGAAGGAGGTAATCCTCTCTGTTCGTCCCCAGTGTTGCCCTGCTATAAGATCTGCTCACTAACTGTCATGTGAAGGAGGTAATCCTCTCTGTTCGTCCTCAGTGTTGCCCTGCTATAAGACCTGCTCACTAACTGTCATGTGAAGGAGGTAATCCTCTCTGTTCGTCCCCAGTGTTGCCCTGCTATAAGACCTGCTCACTAACTGTCATGTGAAGGAGGTAATCCTCTCTGTTCATCCCCAGTGTTGCCCTGCTATAAGACCTGCTCACTAACTGTCATGTGAAGGAGGTAATCCTCTCTGTTCATCCCCAGTGTTGCCCTGCTATAAGACCTGCTCACTAACTGTCATGTGAAGGAGGTAATCCTCTTCTTTCGTCCTCAGTGTTGCCCTGCTATAAGACCTGCTCACTAACTGTCATGTGAAGGAGGTAATCCTCTCTGTCCGCCCCCAGTGTTGCCCTGCTATAAGACCTGCTCACTAACTGTCATGTGAAGGAGGTAATCCTCTCTGTTCGTCCCCAGTGTTGCCCTGCTATAAGACCTGCTCACTAACTGTCATGTGAAGGAGGTAATCCTCTCTTTTTGGCCCCAGACTCAATTCATACAGAGAGTTATGAACTGTATCTGTGGGGTGCACAGCTGATTAAGCTCAAGATTAACGTGTGTGTGTGTGTGTGTGTGTGTGTGTGTGTGTGTGTGTGTGTGTGTGTGTGTGTGTGTGTGTGTGTGTGTGTGTGTGTGTGTGTGCGCGTGTAAAGGACAGATCTCTCATCTAAACATGATAATACGTAATGGTTTCATCTCAATAATTGTTGATCATTTTTAATCCGTCTCAGTTTCTTCATCACACTAGACTAAGCCACTGGTCTGTTTTTTTAATGATTGCTAATGCATCCCTGTGTATATCCAGACCCACTAAGACTTTAAAACCAATAACGCTGATTACCAGAATAGTCCACCAACAATTAAACAAATGAGATAGCCATTCCAGCAAATAAAATCAAGATTGCTACTTAGTTCATTTAAAAGGGCGGGGCTGGATTAGGTAAACCAATGCGGAGAGGTGATTTGGAGCTTTGACAGTTCTGTGGCTGGGTGGCCACGCTGCAGGGACACGCAGAGGACAGCAGCAGGAGCGGACAGATGTCAGAATTCCGGTTAAAACAAGGAAAAGAGAAGAGACCCTCCCTAACAACTAGTGACACCCTTCCCAATGCGTCGCATGGCAACACAGAGTTGGCTTATTTACCAGAGATAATGGAAGCGCCACTCATGCAACCCTTCCTGCCATGAATGTCCTCACTCCGCTCACCCATTGGTGAAGTATCTGAACAACAAGGTCTGAAGAGGGTTTTTACATCTGGAGTTGAACTGGCAGGTGATGACAGGATAACTTCTCATTTATTTTTTGCAGTGTCTGGCCGCTGCCATTATCAATTCTCTAAAACCCTGCAGGTTAAGCTTCTACTCTCAACAGTCTAAACTGTGCCCAGTCATCAGAAGGGAATAAAAATATTCTCGGAGGAGTTTCTCAGCATCCCAACCCATGCAGGGTCAGCTAATTCCCCATAAACGCAAATGTAGAATGATCACCCTTTTTATCTGCGTGTGTAAAACTCCTGCTCCGTTTTGTCCCGTGGCCAGCCTTTCACCCCCCCATTCCGCCCATCTAATTAAGTTGATTCAGAGCGCTGCCTGTGCAGGCGCAGGACCCCATTACTTATGGCTGTCCAGCCAGGGACACCTGCTGACCCCGCCGAGCCGGTCACCCATGTTCCACACTCCTCCAACAGGGGGAGCCGCGGACTCCCTGAACCCAGGGGAGGGCGAGCAGCTGGCGGGGCATCTGCAGAGGTCGATCTCACCCCCAAATCCCCCACCCCTCTCCTCACACAAAGACAGGAAGTTCTCACGGGGGGGCAGTGTTCTTTTTTTTACTCTTAACTCAGAGTGAGCAGAGCCATGGAGAATGTCCCTGTAGCTGCTCCTCACACTGATCTCAGAACAGTGCTAAATGGGAGTGAGAAAGGCAGAGGGTGAAGTGGTGGCTGTAAAAGTAGAGGTTGACTCTCAGAGATCCAGAGGACTGGCTGGCCTCTCTCCTCCCCCCATGGCGGATTAAGCTGGGAACCAGCTGCAGCCGGGGGACAAGCTGCCACGAGCCACTCCAAGGTGACCCCTGGCAAAGCTGGCAGCACATCTGTAGCCCTGCCTGGCACGTCCAGGAGCACCAGGCCCCTGCGCTGGCTGGCCTGGCCGGCTGGCAGGGAAACCTAGCAAGGGGCTGGCTGTCCTCCTGCTGCCTGGCATGGGGGAAGACCAAAGGGGGCCACAGGGTAAGACATAGGATGTGGTAGGGGTACGGAGCACAGACTGGGAAGTCAGGGAGGTGGGTCGGCAAGGAGATGGTAGAGAACTGGGGTAGATGTTAAGACACCAGTTAAACCTGACGGGGTCCATTATTTCCAAGTATCACATCCTAGATGAACAGATGCAGACAGACTGACACAGAGGTTGAGGAAAAACCTTACAGCACAGAGTAATACTGATATTTTCTCTCTTTCCACGTCTAGCTCTTGAGTGTGAGTACATACAGTGCATCCAGACTTTTTCCACATTTTGTTACGTTACAGCCTTATTCTAAAATGTATTAAATACATTTTTCCCCTTATCAATGTACACACAATACCTCATAATGACAAAGCAAAAACTGTTATTTAAAAAAAAAGCACATTTATTACAAATAAATAACATACCTTATTTACATAAGTATTCAGACCCTTTGCTGTGAGACTGGACATTGAGCTGAGGGGCATCCTGTTTCCGTTGATCATCCTTGAGATGCTTCTACGTCTTGATTGGAGTCCACCTGTGGTAAATTCAATTGATTGGACATGATTTGGAAAGGCACACACCTGTCTATATGATCACTGTGCAATTGCTTCTGTTAGAAATACAAAAATGATCAAAGCCAAACCCATTATATTTTTAAAATACATTTTTGACAATTTGATGAGCAAGCGTTCTTTCATGATCTGTACCATAATATTGTCAGGGTAAGTCTGATTCCCGATGTTGAGACTGCCTGGGACTATTTTTATAGGAAATGTGTGTCCATTTGTGATAAGCATGCCCCTGTGAAGAAATTTAGGATCAGTGGAAGGGACAATCCATGGTTTTCAGATAACTTGGCAGAATTAATTAGAAAGAGAAATGTCTCTTGGGGTCAAGCTAGACAAACAAATGCTCCTGTTGACTGGGCCTCCTTCAGAGCACTACGGAACAAATGCACAGGATTGATCAGGAAGTCGAAATCAGATGTCTATCTAAATTCAGTCACAGAGAACCTAAACAACCCTACCAAGTTCTGGAAGCTAATCAACTCAGTGTCAGGTTCCCCAGGCGTTCTCATTTGTTTACTTCTGTAACCGTAAAAGCATTGGTTTCATGCATGTTAACACAAGAAGCCTCCTCCCAAAGTTTGATTTATTCACTGCTTTAGCACACTCGGATGTTCTAGCCATGTCTGAATCCTGGTTTAGGAAGGCCACCAAAAATCCTGAAATTTCCATCCCTAACTATAACATTTTCCGACAAGATAGAACTGACAAAGGGGGCGGAGTTGCAATCTACTGCGGAGACAGCCTGCAGAGTTCTGTCATACTATCCAGGTCTGTGCCCAAACAATTCGAGCTTCTTTAAAAAATCCACCTTTCCTGAAACAAGTCTCTCACCGTTGCCGCTTCTTATAGACCCCCTTCAGCCCCCAGCTGTGCCCTGGACACCATATGTGAATTGATCGCCCCCCATTTATCTTCAGAGTTCATGCTGTTAGGTGACCTAAACTGGGACTTTCTTAACACCCCGGCAGTCCTACAATAGTTGCAATATGCAACTATTCAGGGAAGTCAGGAACTAATATACGCAGTCAGTTAGGAAAGCTAAGGCTAGCTTTTTCAAACAGAAATTTGCTTCCTATAGCAAAAATTCTGCAAAGTTTTGGGACACTGCAAAGTCCATGGAGAGTAAGAGCACCTCCTCCCAGCTGCCCACTGCACTGAGGATGGGAAACACTGTCACCACTGACAAATCTACGATAATCGATCATTTCAATAAGCATTTTTCCACGACTGGCCATGCTTTCCACCTGGCTACCCCTACCCCAACCAACACCTCAGCACCCCCTGCAGCTTCTTGCCCAAATGCTCCCCCCCGCTTCTCCTTCACCCAAATCCAAACAGCTCATGTTCTGAAAGAGCTGCAAAATCTGGATCCCTACAAATCAGCTGGGCTAGACAATCTGGACTCTCTCTTTCTAAAATGATCCGCCCAAAATGATTGCAACCCCTATTACTAGACTATTCAACCTCTCTTTCCTATCATCTGAGATCCCTAAAGATTGGAAAGCTGCCGCGGTCATCCCCCTCTTCAAAAGGGGAGACACCATAGACCAAAACTGTTATAGACCTATATCCATCCTGCCCCGCCTTTCTAAGGTCTTCGAAAGCCAAGTTAATAAACAGATCACCGACCATTTCGAATCCCACCGTACCTTCTCCGCTATGCAATCTGGTTTCCGAGCTGGTCATGGATGCACCTCAGCCACGCTCAAGGTCCTAAACGGTATCATAACAGCCATCGATAAAAGACAGTACTGTGCAGCCTTCTTCATCGACCTGACCAAGGCTTTCGACTCTGTCAATCCCTGCATTCTTGTCGACAGACTCAATAGCCTTGGCTTCTCAAATGACTGCCTCGCCTGGTTCACCAACTACTTCTCAGATAGAGTTCAGTGTGTCAAATCGGAGGGCCTGTAGTCCGGACCTCTGGCAGTCTCTATGGGGCTGCCACAGGGCTCAATTCTTGGGCCGACCCTCTTCTCTGTATATATCAATGATGTCGCTCTTGCTGCTGGGGATTCTCTGATCCACCTCTACCCAGACGACACCATTCTGTATACATCTGGCCCTTCTTTGGACACTGTGCTAACAAACCTCCAAACAAGCTTCAACGCCACACAACAGTCTTTCCGTGCTCTCCAGCTGCTTTTAAATGCAAGTAAAATTAAGTGTATGCTCTTCAACCGATTGCTGCCCGCACCTTCCCGCCCGACTAGCATCACTACTCTGGACAGCTCTAATCTAGAATATGTGGACAACTACAAATACCTAGGTGTCTGGTTAGACTGTAAACTCTCCTTCCAGACTCACACTAAGCATCTCCAATCCAAAATTACATTTAGAATCGGCTTCCTATTTTGCAACAAAGCCTCCTTCACTCATGCTGCCAAACATACCCTCGTAAAAACTGACTATACTAGCAATCCTTGACCTCGGCGATGTAATTTACAAAATAACCGCCAACACTCTACTCAGACTACATCCAGTTTGCTATCACAGTGCCATCCATTTTATCACCAAAGGCCCATATACTGCCCACCACTGCGACCTCTATGCTCTCGTAGGCTGGCCCTCACTACATATCAGTCGCCAAACCCACTTGCTCCAGGTCAACTATAAGTCTCTGCTAGGCAGCTTACCAATCACTGTACCTATACACAGCCAATCTGTAAATAGCACACCCAACTACCTCATCCCCATATTGTTACTTACCCTCTTGCTCTTTTGCACCCCAGTATCTCTACTTACAATCCATCATCTGCACATATATCACTCCAGTATTAATGATAATTTGTAATTATTTTCACCTCTGTTGTCTATTTTTCACCTCCTTACTCTTCTACATTTGCTCACACTGTATATAGATCTTTCTGTTTTCCTTTTCTATTGTGTTATTGACTGTACGTTTGTTTATGTGTAACTCTGTGTTGTTGTTATTGTCGCACTGCTTTGCTTTATCTTGGCCAGGTCACAGTTGTAAATGAGAACTTGTTCTCAACTGACCTACCTGGATAAATAAAGGTAAAATAAAATAAATAAATAATGTATCCTCTGACCTTCCTGACCATTTAATGATGGATTCTAATGAAGTGAAGGATAAAGCCCATATTGTAGTTTTTTTTAACAAGGACTTCATATCTGCTGGTTCAGTTTTTGATAATGGTGGGGCCCAGGCCTCTAATGTAAGCTCTGTTACAGTAAACTATGATATAGGCCCTCATGTGAACCATTTGAACTTTGAGCCTGTTTCTTATGCTCAGGTCTATAAAGCACTAAAGGCAATAGACACTAAAAAGTCTGCTTGTCCAGACAACCTGGATCCCTACCTCTTAAAGATAGCAGCTGGTATTACTGAATTATTACTTTGGCTCACAATTTCAACTCGAGTCTCTTGACCAATTCCATACGCAGCATTTGGAAATCAGCTTATGACCCCCAGTGCTAAAGGGAGGAGATCCCTCAGATGCTAGTAACTATGGTCCTATCTCCCCTCCCTATCCTGGCCAAATTCTATGAAACCCTAGTGAATCCACAGTTAAAAAACATCTTAATTGAAAAGAACATACTGAGTGGGGTTCAGTCTGGCTTTAGATCAGGGCACAGCACCACACCTGCAGCTACGGCAGTGGCAAATGACATCACTAATGCACTTCATAAAAAGCAGCATTGTGCTACTCTGTTTGTTGATTTATCAAAGGCCTTTGATTCAGGTGACCATGAATTGTTGCTAGCTAGACTCAGTAACATTGGTCTCAGTGAATGGGCAGTAAATTGGTTTAGGAACTATCTTTCTGACAGAACACAATGTGTATATGCTGACAATCACAAGTCTAGTTATCTTGAGATGAATAGAGATGTGTCCCAGGGTTCAATTTTTGCTTCTGTCTTGTTCACAATTTTTATTATTGATTTCGGAAATGGGATGCAACCAGCAAATTTCCATCTATGTGCAGATGATACAGTCATATATTATTGTGCTCTTTCTCTGGTTCAGGTTATTGAAGAGCTTCAGACTGCTTTTCAGTCACTGCAGGCCTCCCTTTCTGGGCTCAAACTGTTCTTGAATCTACAAAAAAACAAAATTCTTGACCTTTACCAGATCTTGCCCTCAGCCAGAGAAGGTTAGCATTGTCCCATCTGGTGGCTTATCCATTGAAAGTGTCATCCTACAAATACCTAGGTATATGGTTGGATGACAAGTTGTCCTTTAAAGTTCATATGGCTAATCTTGTGAGGAAGCTTCAATTGAAATTGAGTTTTTATTTTCGTAATAAGGCTTGCTCCCACTTATGGCTAGAAAGAAGCTTGTTCAGGCCACTTTTCTCTCTGTAATTGATTATGGTGACTTGTTGTATATGTATTCAGCCTCCTCTGTCTTACAGAGACGACTCTGTTTATCATCAATCAATCAAATGTATTTATAAAGCCATTTTTACATCAGCTGATGTTATCAAGTGCTATACAGAAACCCAGCCTAAAACTCCAAGCAGCAAGAAATGCAGATGTAGAAGGATGTATCACGCATCCTCACGTTTTATTACAAATGCCAAGTCACTCACCCACTATTGCACCTTGTACCAAATGGTAGGTTGGCAAGTATTAGGCAAGACTGCCTTGTCGTCTTGTGCACCAGAGGCATAGAATAGTCTACAATCCATGCTTCATCTAGATATGTTAGTGCCCCTGAATTAATTTTAAATATTTATGGGAGACTCTATTACGGAGGAGTGTAAATGTTTTTTTAGACTGGATCATGTTGTATTGTGTTGAATGTTTTAATTCTGTAATGTATTGATTGTTGCTGCCTCTTGGCCAGGTCTCCCTTGAAAAATAGACTCTAGGTCTCAATGGGCTTTTCCTGGTTAAATTAAGGTAAATAAAAATAAAATATAAGGTTCCACAGTTCACAGTGAATTTCAGAGCAAAAACAAAGCCATGAGGTCAAAGTAATGTTCGTAAAGCTCAGAGACAGGATTGTGTCGAGGCATAGATTTGAGGAAAGGTACCAAAACATTTCTGCAGCATTGAAGGTCCCCAAGAACACAGTTCTTGGGGACATTCTTAAATGGAAGAAGTTTAGAACCACCAAACCTCTTAATAAAACTAGCTGCCTTGCCAAACTGAGCAATCGGGGGAGAAGGGTGTAGGTCAGGGGGGGGGGGGGGGGGGGGGGAGACCAGCGAAGGCAACCATCTGTCCAGAGGAGCAAGGTGACCCACTGGGCTGGCAGACAAGGCAGGCAGGTGTCCACACATTACAGCCACATGGGCCCCCTTTCTGGGCCTGGGGTATGTACACCAGATTATAGTGTGTTTTTCCTTGAGCACACTGGGGAGAAAATGGTGGTGGGCTAATCAGAATCCCACACCAGTCTCTGATGTGGGATAGCCAAAGGAGGTGGGATGGCCCCAAGGAGGTGGAATGGCCCCAAGGAGGTGGAATGGCCCCAAGGAGGTGGGGTGGCCCAAGGAGGTGGGATGGCCCAAGGAAGTGGGATGGAGGAGTTAGTCAGGGTTGGAGACTAGGTTGGAGACACCGAGACCATGTAAATCCCTGCCAATTCAGTTGTTCAGTAGCATGCCTTTGAAGCCCATGTATGCAGGCTACAGATATTTAATATATGTTCTGTATGGCGATGGGTCTGTTGAGGAGAAATTAGTATTCCCTCCTGAAGTCCCCCCTCCCTGACCCTTGACCTCCACCGTGGCCTGGAGAAAGTGAGACCGCCGGCCGGGCCTGCCTCCCAAAGTGGATACATCCTCCTGCAATCAGGGCACAGCCGGGATCCTCCTCTCCCCAAATCCAAGCCATCCCTCGGTGAACACAGCCCCCCTAACGCTAATTGTTTCCATCTTCCTGCTGAATGAGTGTGCTTGCGTTGCCACAACCCGGCTCCTCTCCTCTTGGCCTTATTTTTTGGTATCCTAGCAGAGAGATACAGTGCCTTGCGAAAGTATTCGGCCCCCTTGAACTTTGCGACCTTTTGCCACATTTCAGGCTTCAAACATAAAGATATAAAACTGTATTTTTTTGTGAAGAATCAACAACAAGTGGGACACAATCATGACGTGGAATGACATTTATTGGATATTTCAAACTTTTTTAACAAATCAAAAACTGAAAAATTGGGCGTGCAAAATTATTCAGCCCCTTTACTTTCAGTGCAGCAAACTCTCTCCAGAAGTTCAGTGAGGATCTCTGAATGATCCAATGTTGACCTAAATGACTAATGATGATAAATACAATCCACCTGTGTGTAATCAAGTCTCCATATAAATGCACCTGCACTGTGATAGTCTCAGAGGTCCGTTAAAAGCGCAGAGAGCATCATGAAGAACAAGGAACACACCAGGCAGGTCCGAGATACTGTTGTGAAGAAGTTTAAAGCCGGATTTGGATACAAAAACATTTCCCAAGCTTTAAACATCCCAAGGAGCACTGTGCAAGCGATAATATTGAAATGGAAGGAGTATCAGACCACTGCAAATCTACCAAGACCTGGCCGTCCCTCTAAACTTTCAGCTCATACAAGGAGAAGACTGATCAGAGATGCAGCCAAGAGGCCCATGATCACTCTGGATGAACTGCAGAGATCTACAGCTGAGGTGGGAGACTCTGTCCATAGGACAACAATCAGTCGTATATTGCACAAATCTGGCCTTTATGGAAGAGTGGCAAGAAGAAAGCCATTTCTTAAAGATATCCATAAAAAGTGTTGTTTAAAGTTTGCCACAAGCCACCTGGGAGACACACCAAACATGTGGAAGAAGGTGCTCTGGTCAGATGAAACCAAAATGGAACTTTTTGGCACCAATGCAAAACGTTATGTTTGGCGTAAAAGCAACACAGCTGAACACACCATCCCCACTGTCAAACATGGTGGTGGTAGCATCATGGTTTGGGCCTGCTTTTCTTCAGCAGGGACAGGGAAGATGGTTAAAATTGATGGGAAGATGGATGGAGCCAAATACAGGACCATTCTGGAAGAAAACCTGATGGAGTCTGCAAAAGACCTGAGACTGGGACGGAGATTTGTCTTCCAACAAGACAATGATCCAAAACATAAAGCAAAATCTACAATGGAATGGTTCAAAAATAAACATATCCAGGTGTTAGAATGGCCAAGTCAAAGTCCAGACCTGAATCCAATCGAGAATCTGTGGAAAGAACTGAAAACTGCTGTTCACAAATGCTCTCCATCCAACCTCACTGAGCTCGAGCTGTTTTGCAAGGAGGAATGGGAAAAAATGTCAGTCTCTCGATGTGCAAAACTGATAGAGACATACCCCAAGCGACTTACAGCTGTAATCGCAGCAAAAGGTGGCGCTACAAAGTATTAAGCTGGCCTCGTTTACGCGGGGCTGAATAATTTACAGTTTTATATCTTTGTTTGAAGCCTGAAATGTGGCAAAAGGTCGCAAAGTTCAAGGGGGCCGAATACTTTCGCAAGGCACTGTATTTGTAGCATTCTTTTTTTTTTGCTAGCTTTTGTATTTTTTGTAACCCTTTTTTTGTTGCTTGCTGGTTCCAACTTCTTTATTTGCTCTGTATCACTGAACAATCAGCCTGTTCTGGTCAGAGATCTGTTGGCAGTATCTCCAGTTTTACCAGTGATCAGTGGCTGAGGGTTTTCCACCCCAGGTACCTGGGCTGTAGAGAGGGTGAAACCATCCAGGTATTGGCCCAGGTACCTGGGCTGTAGAGAGGGTGAAACCATCCAGGTATTGGCTCAGGTACCTGGGCTGTAGAGAGGTTGAAACCATCCAGGTATTGGCCCAGGTACCTGGGCTGTAGAGAGGGTGAAACCGTCCAGGTATTGGACAAGGTACTTGGGCTGTAGAGAGGGTGAAACCAGAGAAGCCTGTGGGAGCCCAGGACTGATGGTCGACCGGGGGAATTAATTAACCATATTAGGTGTCCCAGTCCAGCCCCAAACTGCTGGAAGGAGGAGAGGGAGAACCCCACTTTTTACTGCCCCCATCCTTACCCCACCCGGGCCGCCCGTCCCAGACAGTCACGGTTGGAGTTTGTTTTAGGCATCACGCTCCTCTTCCTCGCCGAGTGAATAAAAGAGCCATTTGGGGTGAATGAAAGGGCTCATTAAGGGAGAGGAACAATGAAATGGGAGAACGGCAGACGCAGCAGACTTAATTAAGCCTGTAAATGACTGTAGTGTGTACAGTACAGCCCAGCTGGAGATCCGTGGTCTGGCTGGCCCTGGCTGGCCGTGTATGTGGTCAGTATCACTGGAGCTGTGGGGATGGATGGCCCTCTGGCTCAGATTACACACCACGCTGTGGGAACCACGAGTCAGACAGACCTCACATCCCAAGATACCCCCTGCTGGTGGGGTGGTGGTTGCCAAGGATTATTTCTCTTAACAGAGAAAAACGTACACCTTAATTGGGCACATATTCACTTTAAACAAGCTCTCAGGCTGATTATATACAGTATGTGAATGACAGATTATGAAATCCATGATGGGGCTCTTTCAAAACCCCCCATCGGAACCCTGTGACTGTAGCCTTCTTGTTTTGTATGTGCTAGGGTTGTGCTCATAAGAGACAGGGACATCACCGCGGTTGACCCAAACCTTTGCCAGATGGCGTCTGCACTCTCATCTTCATCGCCCGGCTTCCTGTACTGCCAGGGCTCTCTTCTCCTTCCTCCATCACTCCCTCTCTAAATGTGTGTCAGGTACACACTGTAAAAGAGGTGCAATGGATATCTATTCACCTGCTCCTTCTGCGGGACCCCCACTGAGAGCAAGCTGTTGTTTCGCCAGCCTCCTCAGCCAAGCCCAAGCTCAACCCCTTGCACCTGTCCTCTCGTGCCTTTTGCCATTTTCAGGTGCGTGCTGCGTGTCAATTATTGACAAAGTTTAAAGAATGGATGCAGAACAGAGTGGTACTTTATTTCAGAGGTGAAGTTCCAACTCTCAAAGATTCTCTACATTAAGCCAAATCAATTTGGTTCTTGTTCATTCCTACTGGAATAATTCTGACTGCATCTCAGTCTAAAAGTCTGTTAGCCATCTATAGATGACTGCTTTGATCAGTGCTAGTGTTGTGGAGGAGGCCAGAGACCCACTGTGGGAGCGGTACACGTGCAGGGGCAGAGCGAGGGGGGAGAACGACTCATTGTTTGGTATCTCTACAGGACTGTAGCTAATAAAACTAAACTGGACCTGAGGGGAAGCAGCTGAACTTCCTGTAGCGGTTGTATTTATTTATTTGGAGGGTCCGTCTCAGGTCTCCAAAGCCCCCCGTAAACAAAGAGCTTTCCTCCACTCTAGATTGCCTATTTTACTCGTATTTATTTATAATTCCCCGAAACCACTCTGTGTTGCAACCCGATCGCTGTGAGCTTGTGAAAACGCCGGTTTCATTGAGATTCTGTGAAAAGAAGTACTCCCCTGTCCCTCTCTTTTTTCCCCTTTCTTTCTGTAATTCCGCTCCTTGGCCACTCACGCAAATAAATACCTTTCTACTTAAACATACATGGGCTAATTAATTCATCCCATCTGTTCTCCTCTCTGCATCACTTCCGTGACACAGAAGTTTCCGAAACAGATTTGGCTCGTATCGCATCGATAACTGGGGCGCCGTGAAGAAATCAAGGACGTTGAACTAAATTGAAATAAACAAAAATGATGAAGTAAATGTAATTAAATCCTCTCTCCATTTCACACTTTCGAAAGGGGAGGGGGAGTAACTTCAGTAGAGTTCTGGGTCATTTTCTTGCCAGATTACACAAGGCCAGTTTAGAAATAGATTAGCATTTCAAACAGGTTTTTTGCTAAATTAAACGTGAAATGTAAAAGTTTTCAACTGACTTAACAGAAAATACATACTACAGGCATACACTTCACCTGGATTTGTGAGCGTTGAAGTGGACTTTTATATGTATATCAGGAGGATGTAGTAGTACCTACTCTAGGTCTTATCGTGGCAGTATTGTTGTTGTTGTTGTGAACAGATGAATCACATGTGATCAAGGTGGCTCCCCCGAGGATCAGCAGCTTTAACAGACAGTTGTTGCTCAAACAGCTGGACGGCCCAAATTAGGATTTGTATTTATTCCTCCGGCGGAGGAGAGTCAACATTAGAATTGTCATATTTAGGGGGAAAAGTTTGCTAGGGAACTTGATTTTACCCCGAAACACACGGTTTGGAAACTCCCTCCAGGGCAAGCAGTGCAAAAATCCCCTGTACATGACAAAAGAATAGTCTGAAGAAAGGAAGCGGTTGTTGCTGTAAGGAAATGACATCTGATTCACTTTAACATCTGCTCCAGATGGGAGACTACAGGGCCTACTGATAGTTCAACCAGGGAACGAGAGGGAAATGATGATGTTCTCACTTGTGTTCTAACAAACATTGAATGGCCCATTATCCATGGAGTTACCCCATGCACTATCCATATGATAAGATGCTAGGGTTTGTTGATTTCATGATAGCATCAACTAAGAGAGAATGCAGGTTGTGAAGGTCCACAAAACAGTGTTTTGCGATTCTGTGAGGGCCTCACTCATTCTATTTTCAATATTAGGGGGAGCTAATACTCTCTGGTTAGTCAATTATCAACATTGATTTTAACAGGGTGTCATGTTGAGACCAAGTCTCTTTTTCAAACGAGCTCTGCACAAAACGTTAATACAAAACACAATACGAATACTAGATTACATGATCATAAAGAAACTGTCAGCAATGTTTTACATTTAAAGGAAAATATTTTGCATCATCTGATGCGAAATGCATCGTACGGGGAGGGACATATCTTGAAAACTTAAGTGCTGACAAGATAAACTTTTTGGGTCAATTGACTAATCAAACAAATACCAAAATATAGTTTTGGGGTGGAATTGTCCTTTAAATTCCCTGGGATGCTCTCTGCTGCCATTTCATGTCTGACCACCAGAAATTAAAGTGGTAGTGCCTTAGTCTACAATGTTCCATGATATACTGTATATCCCAGTACTTAATTGTAGAAGTACATTTTAGCAGACACTCTTATCCAGAGTGACTTGTAGGAGCAATTAAGGTTAAGTGATTTGCTCAAGGGCACATCAACAGATTTTTTTTCACCTAGTCTGTTCTAGGATTTGAACCAGCAACAGTTCAGTTACTGGCCCAACACTCTTAACCACTAGGCCACCTTTGTGTGTGTGTGTGTGTGTGTCTCTCTCTCTCTCTCTCTCTCTCTCTCTCTCTCTCTCTCTCTCTCTCTCTCTCTCTCTCTCTCTCTCTCTCTCTCTCTCTCTCTCTCTCTCTCTCTCTCTCTCTCTCTCTCTCTCTCTCTCTCTCTCTCTCTCTCTCTCTCTCTCTCTCTCTCTCTCTCTCTCTCTCTCTCTCTCTCTCTCTCTCTCTCTCTCATTTATATATATATATATATATATATACAGAACAAGAATATAAACACAGCATGTAAAGTGTTGGTCCCATGTTTCCTGAGCTGAAATAAAATAAATGTTCCATATGCACAAAAACCTTATTTCTCTCAAATGTTGAGCACAACTTTGTTTACATCCTTGTTAGTGAGCGTTTCTCCTTTGCCAAGATGATTCATCCACCTGACAGGTGTGGCATATCAAGAAGCTGATTAAACAGCATGATCATTACACAAGTCAACCTTGTGCTGGGGACTATAAAAGGCCACTCTAAAATGTTTTGTCACACAACACAATGCCACAGATGTCTCAAGTTTTTAGGGAATGTCCACCAGAGCTATTGACAGATAATTTAATGATGATTTCTCTACCATAAGCCGCCTCCAATGTCGTTTTAGAGAATTTGGCAGTATGTCCAACCGGCCTCACAACCGCTGCCCACATGTGGGTGGGCCTATGTCCTCCCCGGCCCACCCATGGTTGCAACCCTGCACAGTCATGTGTAATCCATAGATTAGGGTCTAATGAATTTATTTAAATTGACTGATTTCCTTATATGAACTGTAACTCAGTAAAACCGTTGAATTTGTTGCATGTTGCGTTTATGTTTTTGTTTAGTATTGTTCACGTAGTGTCTGATCTATCAGGACTCCCTCCAACTGCTGCCAAGGCTCCAGGTAGCATTGTCTGTGCTGTAATTAAACAAAACATCCGAACTCAGGTTGTCTGTGTAGTAGGAGCTCTATTCTCTGTTGTCTCAAAGCTGTTCCTCCTAATGGGCTGTTCCCCACAGCAGACCTTCATTCCAACTGTGTGGGGCCATGCGCCTCTGTCTCTCTCTTTCTTTTTTCTTTCTCTCTATCCATCTTTCACTCTCTCGTTCTCTCACTCTCGTTCTCTTGATCTCTCTTTCTCTCTCTCATTCTCTCTCCCTCTTGTTCTCTCTCTGGTTTCATCCAGAGGCTTTACCTGAATATTCATGATGCACCTATTCCCAGGGCCAGCCTTCTGCAGCTGTCCCACGTGTACACACACTCACGCACATATGTGCACACACACCGGATATACAAAAAAAACATGGTATTGTTTGAATAGTGAAATAATTTAAAATGCCCATCCTTAGTGTGTGTGTGACTGTCTTGTGTGTGTGTGTGTACTCTGTCTTGCGTAAGTATTTCTGAGATGGGGACCCACTTCAGGGAGTTTTCCAGGTCAGCATGTTGAACATGTTGCAGAGGAGGAAAGGGGATACAGAAGCCCTCCCCTCCCACCAGGGCCTACTGCAGTACTCTCTTCTATGCTCACTCCTACTCGCCTGTTTGGCCGGCTGAACTCTGTAACTTTTATTCACAAGAAGCTCAAGTCATATGCCCGCGATAGCAGCAAAGACACAAGTGGCTGTGGAGGTTATGATTTTGAAGCCATGAGATTGGAATACTTGACATTGACATGACAATATGACATTAGAGAGCTTAGAAATGAGTGGCGAGCTTATATGATGTGGGCCATGAACCATTTCACTCCTCTCTCTTATATGATGTGGGCCATGAACCATTTCACTCCTCTCTCTTATAAGATGTGGGCCATTAACCATTTCACTCCTCTCTCTTATAAGATGTGGGCCATGAACCATTTCACTCCTCTCTCTTAGAAGATGTGGGCCATGAACCATTTCACTCCTCTCTCTTATAAGATGTGGGCCATAAACCATTTCACTTCTCTCGGCTCTAAAATTATGGATCTAGAAAATAGTTTTTTGATTTAATGGCCAACACATGCCTGTGTTTGTGCAATGAGGTCAATTTTTAGCGACCTTTTTTAGCTCATGTGCACCCCTAGAGGCCAATCTAGAAATCCTCTATTGCCCCATTAAGGCGGTGGACGTGTCCTTCAGTGCAGCTCTCTGGCTCTGCCAGGTGACTGAGTGGATAAACAAGAGGTGTACAGGGTAGGTTGTTGCAGGAGGCTAGGGACCTGAGCCATCGTATTTCTGGTGGAGCCAGGGCTCTGACAGATAGGCCTGGAGTCACCACATCACACACACCGCCTTCTAGGCCCTGCCGTAAACACATTACACACACCTTCCCTCTTTAAAGCAGGTGAACAACGATTGTGACCAGATACGATTCCACTCGATAGTCATAGCACGCCAACTCTGACACATAGCACGCCAACTCTGACACATAGCACGCCAACTCTGACACATAGCACGCCAACTCTGACACATAGCACGCCAACTCTGACACATAGCACGCCAACTCTGACACATAGCACGCCAACTCTGACACATAGCACGCCAACTCTGACACATAGCACGCCAATTCTGACACATAGCACGCCAATTCTGACACATAGCACGCCAACTCTGACACATAGCACGCCAACTCTGACACATAGCACGCCAACCCTGACGCAGCCAGAATGTGTGGGTGGGTCTGTACAAAACCAGTTGTAGTGAGTTTCTTTGCAATTAGTGATGAGGGTTTTAGCAAGAGAAGCCCTTTTGGTGACGTAAAGGAGTGAGGCGATCCAGTGTTTATTAGTCTTCGTCCAGTACTGTACCCTGGTGTTCTGGGTTGGTTTCTGATTCTTCCACTTCCTCCCTCCCAGGGGGCTGATCATCCCAGTCAGTTCGGTCAGGTTTGGGGGGGGGGGGGGAACCCCCGTGACGTGGTGGACAGGATGTGAAGGCTGGGGGGTTACGGAGCGGACCACGGAAATGTGCTTCTCATTAAGCTCTGCGGAAATAAGGGCTGACCCTCTCGCTCACCAGGGCATATCTATTTAATGCTGCAGTGTGGAGAATTAAGAGCTGGGTCGGGATCAGGTAGCATAAGGAGAGAGAGAAAGAGCGAAGGAAGGAGAGACAGACACAGAGAGAAAGGGAGACCAGGGAAAAAGAGGAAGACGGACAGAGAGATAAAAAGGAGATTGGGGAAGACGGAGGGGGATGAGATGGAGAAGAGCAGGAAACCAAACTCACTAGACTACTTTCAGCTTTATTAAAACACTTGGCCTGGCCTCCCTCTCTGGTTTGGCTCGTCTCTGTGTGGTCCTGAAGCCCACCAGCACCGGCCCCTGGTCTCCAGCTGGGCCAACCAGGCCAGCCGGGCTCTCACACACACGCCCCTGACAACAGGAGAGGATGAGTCACATCCAGACTTGTGAAAATTAAGTGAGTGAAAGAGCATTGCATCTTTACAGAAGAAAGCAGTGTCTTCTATGCATAGAGTCGGGGAGATCATAAGATTTGCGTACACACACACACAGACACACAGACACACACACACACACACACAGACACACACACACACACACAGACACACACACACACACACACACACACACACAGACACACACACACACACACACACAGACACACACACAGACACACACACAGACACACACACAGACACACACACACACACACAGACACACACACACACACACAGACACACACACAGACACACACACACACACACACACACACACACAGACACACACACACACACACACACAGACACACACACACGCACACCCTCCTTGCCCTCCGCTGCTTCATCTCCCCTACCCCTCACTGCGTGAAAGTGAGCGCAGGGCCAGTGAGCGATAGTGTCCCTCTGACCCAGTTCTCCATGCAGCATCCTTCATCTCCACTCTGAGGCATGTACCTACGGCCTTTTACCTCAGCCACGTCCATCTCTCAACCCAACTGACAGGCCGTGTTCATTAGTACACACTGTAGCATCGTGCAATGAAAACGGAAGTTCCATATAATTTTCTTCAATATGACCTAAAAGACTAAACTGATCCCTGATCAGCACTCTTCCTTCTCTGCTTTATGAGTACGTCCTCTGGTTGAACAGACGGCTCTGTTTTTTTGTCATACAAAGTACTGTTTGTTAACACAAGGTGGCGTGCTTCTCTCGTTTTCAGCATTAGAAATGCATCTGGCTGCCATACTGTCTAGTGATGTTGTAACTGGTCCTAGTTAGGATTGGACTGAGGGTTAATGGCACCCTCATTCCCTTGTGACCAGGGCACCTAGTGTTCTGATTAAAACCAGTGCACTATGTAGAGAATAGGGTGCCATTTGGGATGCATACTGACTGTTTGCCAAGGAGACTGTTTGCCAATCCTCTACATTGTCATTATCAGCAGACTACTACATTTCCTCAGTGAAAACAATGTACTGAGCAAATGTTAAATTGCCTTTTTTGTCCTCTCAAGTGGCGCAGTGGTCTAAAGCACTGCATCGGCCGTGACCGGGAGACCCATGAGGCGGCCCACAATTGTCCCAGTGTCTTCCTGGTTAGGGGAGGGTTTGGCCGGCTGGAATTTCCTTGTGAAATCACGCTCTAGCAATTAATTGTGGCCGACGGGGCGCCTGCAAGCTGACTCCGGTCGCCAGCTGTATGGTGTTTCCTCCGTCACATTGGTGCGGCTGGCTTCCGGGTTAAGCGAGCAGTGTGTCAAGAAGCAGTGCTTGGCAGGGTCGTGTTTCGGAGGACGCATGGCTCTAGACCTTCGACTATCCTGAGTCCGTATGGGAGTTTCAGTGATGGGACAAGACTGTTACTACCAGGTAAAAAGTAAAACTTTTATAAAAATAATAATGGCTTTTTACTAAATTACCATACAACCGACCACGTATTCACCCTGCATACCCAAATTGACAAACAAACAAACCAAAACAAAGGCAAAGTATTCTCTTGCTTTGTTGATCTAAAAAAAAATGTTTGACTCGATTTGGTATGAGGGTCTGCTATACAAATTGATGGAATTTGTGTGTGGTTAATATTGGCAAAAAACACACATTTCTTTCTACAGGGCCATGGAGTGAGACAGGGATGCAGCTTAAGCCCCACCCTCTTCAACATATAAAGTGCATTCGGGAAGAATTCAGACCCCTTGACTTTTTCCACATTTTGTTACGTTACAGCCTTATTCTAAAATCCTCACATATCTACACACAATACCCCATATATATGAAATACCACATTACATAAGTATTCAGACCCTTTACTCAGTACTTTGTTGAAGCATCTTTGGTAGCGATTACAGCCTCAAGTCTTCTTGTGCAGGACGCTACAAGCTTGGCACACCTGTTTTTGGGGAGTTTCTCCCATTTTTCTCTGCAGATCCTCTCAAGCTCTGTCAGGTTGGATCGGGAGTGTCGCTACACAGCTATTTTCAGGTCTCTCCAGAGATGTTCGATCGGGTTCAAGTCCGGGCTCTGGCTGGGCCACTCAAGGACATTCAGAGACTTTTCCCGAAGCCACTCCTGCGTTGTCTTGGCTGTGTGTCTTGGCTGTTGTTGTCCTGTTGGAAGGTGAACCTTCACCCCAGTCTGACATCCTGAGTGCTCTGGAGTAGGTTTTCAGCAAGGATCTCTCTGTACCTTGCTCTGTTCATCTTTCCCTCGATCCTGACTAGTCTCCCAGTCCCTGTCACTGAAAAGCATTCCCACAGCATGATGCTGCCACCACCATGCTTCACCGTAAGGATGGTGCCAGGTTTCCTCGAGACATGACTCTTGGCATTCAGGCCAAAGAGTTCAATCTTGGTTTCATCAGACCAGAGAATCTTGTTTCTCATTGTCTGAGAGTCCTTTAGGTTCCTTTTGGTAAACTCCAGGTGGGCTGTCATGTGCCTTTCACTGAGGAGTGGCTTCCGTCTGACCACTCTACCATAAAGGCCTGATTGGTGGAGTGCTGCAGAGATGATTGTCCTTCTGGAAGATCCTCCCAACGCTGCAGAAGAACTCTGGAAATCTGGTCACCTCCCTGACCAAGGCCCTTCTCCCCTGATTGCTCAGTTTGGCTGGGTGGCCAGCTCTAGGAAGAGTCTTAGTGGTTCCAAACTTCTTCCATTTAAGAATGATGGAGGTCACTGTGTTCTTGGGGAATGTTTCGGTGCCCTTCTCCAGATCTGTGCCTCGACACAATTCTATCTCGGAGCTCTACAGACAATTCCTTCAACCTCATGGCTTGGTTTTTGCTCTGACATGCACTGTCAACGGTGGTATCTTATATAGGAAGGTGTGTGCCTTTCCAAATCATGTCCAATCAATTGAATTTACCACAGGTGGACTCCAAGTTGTAGAAACATCTCAAGGATGATCAGTGGAAACAGGATGCACCTGAGCTCAATTTCGAGTCTCATAGCAAAGGGTCTGAATACTTATGTAAATAAGGTTTTTGTTTTTAAAACCTATGTTTGCTTTGTCATTATGAGGTATTGTGTGATGATTGATAAAGGGAAAAAAATATTGTATCCATTTTAGAACAAGGCTGTAACGAAACAAAATGTGGAAAAAGGGAAGGGGTCTGAATACTTTCCGAATGCACTGTCTATCAACGAATTGGCGAGGGCACTAGAACAGTCTGCAGCACCCGGCCTCACCCTATTAGAATCTGAAGTCAAATGTCTACTGTTTGCTGATGATCTGGTGCTTCTGTCCCCAACCAAGGAGGGCTTACAGCTGCACCTAGATCTTCTGCACAGATTCTGTCAGACCAAGACCAAAATAATGGTGTTCCAAAAAAGATCCAGTTGCCAGGACCACAAATACAAATTCAATCTTGACACTGTTGCCCTATACAAACAAAAAATTATACATACAAACAAAAAATTAAACATCAGCACCACAGGTAACTTCCACAAAGCTGTGAATGATCTGAGAGACAAGGTAAGAAGGGCCTTCTATTCCATCAAAATTCCATCAACTAGGCAAGTCAGTTAAGAACAAATTCTTATTTTCAATGACAGCCTAGGAACAGTGGGTTATATGCCTTGTTCAGGGGCAGTACGACAGATTGTTACCTTGTCAGTTACAAGTCCAATGCTCTAACCGCTAGGCTACCTGTTGCCCCATCATGAGAAAACAAAAAATGTATCTCTTCACACATTGGAAAGAATTAACCAAAAAAATAATGCTATTTGGCCCTAAACAGAGAGTACACAGTGGCAGAATACCTGACCACTATGTACAGACTCAGTGAGCATAGCCTTGCTATTGAGAAAGGCCGCCGTAGGCAGACCTGGCTCTCAAGAAAAGACAGGCTATGTGCACACTGCCCACAAAATGAGGTGGAAACTGAGCTGCACTTCTTAACCTGCCAAATTAATGACCATATTAGAGACACATATTTCCCTCAGATTACACAGACCTACAAAGAATTTGAAAACAAACACAATTTTGATAAACTCCCACATCTACTGGGTGAAATACCACAGTGTGCCATCACAGCAGCAAGATGTGTGACCTGTTGCCACAAGAAAAGGGCAGCCAGTGAAGAACAAACACCATTGTAAATACAACCCATATTTATGTTTATTTATTTTCTCTTATGTACTTTAACTATTTGTACCTAATATGACATTTGAAATGTCTTTATTCTTATGGAACTTTTTTGAGTGTTACGCTTACTGTTAATTTTTTATTGTTTATTTCACTTGTGTTTATTATCTATTTCACTTGCTTTGGCAAGACTCTATTGCCTGACCAGGGGACTGGACAAACTGTTATTTTCTATTCTAGTTGCTACGGGGTTGTTGTGTAATACATGATGTAAAAAGGTCACCCTATAGTGTGGACCCTATCTTACTGGATACAGTGGTGTGCTGGGATTCATTGAGTCGCTAATTAACTCAGAGCTGTGCACTGGCAGTCAATCGCCACCAAGGGGAGACATTACTCCAAGGCTGGAGCTGCTTTGAAAGACGTGCTAGACATTTCCTTTTAGTCAATCATTTTGTATTCAGATTTTCTTTTGGTTTGCCTTGGTTTTTGATGTTTATTTCTTCAGATATTTCTGTGAAAGCAATATTTTTGTGACAACTGTTTATATTTGAGACCTGTCGATGTAGTACACTATGCCTTTTCATGAATTAATCTATAGAATCTGTACAATGTACTGCTTATTTTCAATGAAACAGTTATAATCCCAAAGTTTCACAGCAAATTAATTATGAATTCAAAAAGATCAAATCTTTCCCAGCAGCCAGCATTATTGTAGAGGCATAATGTAGTGATGAATTACTTACCTGTTCTGATTCCATCTCTCCCCCGCCCTTCCTCTCCTCCTCCCCTCCTCCCTGACTACCCTTCTCTCCTCCTTTCTACCTCCCTCTTCCCCAACTCCCTTCCTCTCCTCCTTCCCACCTCTCCTCACCCCAACTCCCTTCCTCTCCTCCTGCCAAACTACCCTCCTCTCCTCCTCCCCTCCTCCCCGACTACCCTTCTCTCCTCCTTCCTACCTCCCTCTCCCCAACTTCCTTCCTCTCCTCCTTCCCACCTCTCCTCACCCCAACTCCCTTCCTCTCCTCCTGCCAAACTACCCTCCTCTTCTCCTCCCCACCTCCCCTCGTCTCAACAGTAAGCAACAAAATAAATACGTACAGAAAATTAAGACATTAAAGGGGAGCATGAGAGCTCATCAAGAGGATTTGGGTTCTCTAAAAGGGATTTAGCCAGCTTCGGCCTGACAGAAGCACATGTTGTGGTAAGATAGTGGGCTCACAACAAAGGTGGCCTTGAGCCGAGCCGAGCAGCGCCAGCTCCCTGGCAGGGCCACGGCACCCTCCTGCCTTGGCACTGTCGCCCTGCATCAGTCACACCCCAGGAGAGGGGCCCGAGCCGGCTCTCCACGCCACTCCACGGAGCCAGAAAGACCCATGGCTGCTACTGCCACCATCTACAATGCAGCTCTATAGCTCACAGCAGACATCCCACCTATACAAGGGATATGGAATGAATATACAGAAGACACTAGGCCCCAGTCTTCAGTCTATCGCCACACTGAAAGTATAGTACGGTGGTATTTCAATTAAAAAAGCATTAAACGATTATGCTATTGTGGTGATGGTTAGACTGATCTTGTTAGCTTGGGGAATGGTCACCTTAATCTTTGCCAACCAGCTTTACAAGAATTAAGCTGTATGTATGAGAAACAGCTTAGTGCACTTTAGTCAGTTATTCAGGAACAAGTGGGAACTACTATTTATAGAATAATTCATTGTATTATTTTACATAGATAGCTGTTTTTTTTTTTTCTCACGTCTCTACAACCATCTTTTACCAGTGTGTCTTTCACTATGGTTAGCGGAGTGCAGGCCAACAATTTCTCTCTACTCTCTCATCTATCCCAGCTGGGCCTATTACAGTTGCTAAAGGCTCTCTCTTTCCCTCTCCTCCATAATGAACCACTGTCATTTACCAATAGCCTCTGAATCCTCCCTTTAGTTAATTTTATCCCAGTCACCTGTCAAATACACCACCATGCCGTGGTGGGCCGTGGTAGGGGAGCTATGCCATGGTGGGCCGTGGAAGGGGAACTATGCCGTGGTGGGTCGTGGTAGGGGAGCTATGCCGTAGTGGGCCGTGGTAGGGGAGCTATGCTGTGGAGAGGTGGGAGGGATGGTATGCTGTGGAGAGGTGGGAGGGATGGTATGCTGTGGAGAGGTGGGAGGGATGGTATGCTGTGGAGAGGTGGGAGGGATGGTATGCTGTGGAGGTGAGAGGTGGGAGGGATGGTATGCTGTGGAGGTGAGAGGTGGGAGGGATGGTATGCTGTGGAGGTGAGAGGTGGGAGGGATGGTATGCTGTGGAGAGGTGGGAGGGATGGTATGCTGTGGAGAGGTGGGAGGGATGGTATGCTGTGGAGGTGAGAGGTGGGAGGGATGGTATGCTGTGGAGTGGAGAGGTGGGAGGGATGGTATGCTGTGGAGAGGTGGGAGGGATGGTATGCTGTGGAGGTGAGAGGTGGGAGGGATGGTATGCTGTGGAGGTGAGAGGTGGGAGGGATGGTATGCTGTGGAGAGGTGGGAGGGATGGTATGCTGTGGAGGTGAGAGGTGGGAGGGATGGTATGCTGTGGAGAGGTGGGAGGGATGGTATGCTGTGGAGAGGTGGGAGGGATGGTATGCTGTGGGGAGGTGGGAGGGATGGTATGCTGTGGAGAGGTGGGAGGGATGGTATGCTGTGGAGAGGTGGGAGGGATGGTATGCTGTAGAGGTGAGAGGTGGGAGGGATGGTATGCTGTGGAGGTGAGAGGTGGGAGGGATGGTATGCTGTGGAGGTGAGAGGTGGGAGGGATGGTATGCTGTGGAGGTGAGAGGTGAGAGGGATGGTATGCTGTGGAGGTGAGAGGTGGGAGGGATGGTATGCTGTGGAGGTGAGAGGTGAGAGGGATGGTATGATGTGGAGGTGAGAGGTGAGAGGGATGGTATGCTGTGGAGGTGAGAGGTGGGAGGGATGGTATGCTGTGGAGGTGAGAGGTGGGAGGGATGGTATGCTGTGGAGGTGAGAGGTGAGAGGGATGGTATGCTGTGGAGGTGAGAGGTGAGAGGGATGGTATGCTGTGGAGGTGAGAGGTGAGAGGGATGGTATGCTGTGGAGGTGAGAGGTGGGAGGGATGGTATGCTGTGGAGGTGAGAGGTGGGAGGGATGGTACCATCTCCACATCCAGCTGTGTGTGCAGATCTCCTGTTTTTTTTAAAATTTGGGAACAGCTGTCAGGTGTCATGGTGTGTGGTGTGTGGTGTGTGTGTGTGTGTGTGTGTGTGTGTGTGTGTGTGTGTGTGTGTGTGTGTGTGTGTGTGTGTGTGTGTGTGTGTGTGTGTATGCGCGCGCCTCGTGTGTCTAGCCTATCAGTGGAGCTCTCTGTGGGGCGATGCCACTGCATCAGCTGCATGCACACAGACACACACACAAACAAACAAACACACACACACACACACACACACACACACACACACACACACACACACACACACCCACAAAGCCCCTTAACTACAGTGGGTCCTGTGAGCGAGGAGAAAAACAGTAAGATGGCGCTGACAGACATGGTAGCTCTGCTTCTAGCTCCTAAGCAACTTTGCAGTATTTCGTTTTTGTGTGTGTTATTTCTTACACTATTAGCCCAGGACATCTTCTATAATGTAATGCAGCACCACGTTCTGAGTTGAACCCTATATGTCTGGGTGTCAATATCACAACACACGGTTGGACTCCAAAATATTGGCACTACAGTACTTTTCGCGTGAACCAAATGGCAGCAAACATTTTCAGACAGACGCTGTGCCACGCCTGATTTTGTCCCAATAGGGAAGCCTCTATCATCCTTCATATGAGAATGGTATGAATTGTGGGGGATGTTTTTTGGACAACATCACCAAGCCCTGGTGTAGTGAGGAGAGAAGGTCACATCACCAAGCCCTGGTGTAGTGAGGAGACAAGGTCACATCACCAAGCCCTAGTGTAGTGAGGCGAGAAAGTCACATCACCAAGCCCTAGTGTAGTCAGGAGAGAAGGTCACATCACCAAGCCCTGGTGTAGTGAGGAGAGAAAGTCACATCACCCAGCCCCAGTGTAGTGAGGAGAGAAGGTCACATCAACAAGCCCTAGTGTCGTGAGGAGAGAAGGTCACATCACCAAGCCCTAGTGTAGTGAGGAGAGAATGTCACATCACCAAGCCCTGGTGTAGTGAGGAGAGAAGGTCACATCAACAAGCCCTAGTGTAGTGAGGAGAGAAGGTCACATCACCAAGCCCTGGTGTAGTGAGGAGAGAAGGTCACATCACCAAGCCCTAGCGTAGTGAGGAGAGAAGGTCGCATCACCAAGCCATAGTGTAGTGAGGGGAGAAAGTCACATCACCAAGCCCTGGTGTAGTGGGGGGAGAAGACCACATCACCAAGCCATAGTGTAGTGAGGAGAGAAGGTCACATCACCAAGCCCTAGTGTAGTGAGGAGCGAAGGTCACATCACCAAACCCTAATGTAGTGAGGAGAGAAGGTCACATCACCAAGCCCTAGTGTAGTGAGGAAAGAAGGTCACATCACCAAGCCCTGGTGTATTGAGGAGAGAAAGTCACATCACCAAACCCTTGTGTAGTGAGGAAAGAAGGTCACATCACCACGCCCTAGTGTAGTGAGGAGATAAGATCACATCACCAAGCCATAGTGTTGTGAGGAGAGAAGGTCACATCACCAAGCCCTAGTGTAGTGAGGAGAGAAGGTCACATCACCAAGCCCTAGTGTAGTGAGGAGAGAAGGTCACATAACCGAGCCCTGGTGTTGTGGGGAGAGAAGGTCACATCACCAAGCCCTAGCGTAGTGAGGAGAGAAGGTCGCATCACCAAGCCATAGTGTAGTGAGGGGAGAAAGTCACATCACCAAGCCCTGGTGTAGTGGGGGGAGAAGACCACATCACCAAGCCATAGTGTAGTGAGGAGAGAAGGTCACATCACCAAGCCCTAGTGTAGTGAGGAGCGAAGGTCACATCACCAAACCCTAATGTAGTGAGGAGAGAAGGTCACATCACCAAGCCCTAGTGTAGTGAGGAAAGAAGGTCACATCACCAAGCCCTGGTGTATTGAGGAGAGAAAGTCACATCACCAAACCCTTGTGTAGTGAGGAAAGAAGGTCACATCACCACGCCCTAGTGTAGTGAGGAGATAAGATCACATCACCAAGCCATAGTGTTGTGAGGAGAGAAGGTCACATCACCAAGCCCTAGTGTAGTGAGGAGAGAAGGTCACATCACCAAGCCCTAGTGTAGTGAGGAGAGAAGGTCATATCACCAAGCCCTAGTGTAGTGATGAGAGGTCACAATCCAAGCCCTAGTGTAGTGAGGAGAGGTCACATCACCAAGTCCTGGTGTTGTGGGGAGAGAAGGTCACATCACCAAGACCTAGTGTAGTGAGGAGAGAAGGTCACATAACCGAGCCCTGGTGTTGTGGGGAGAGAAGGTCAGATCACCAAGCCCTAGTGTAGTGAGGAGAGAAGGTCACATCACCAAGCCCTGGTGTTGTGAGGAGGGAAGGTCACATCACTAAGCCCTGGTGTAGTGAGGAGAGAAGGTCACATCACCAAACCCTAGTGTAGTGAGGAGAGGTCACATCACAAAGCCCTGGTGTTGTGAGGAGAGAAGGTCACATCACCAAGCCCTAGTGTAGTGAGGAGAGAAGGTCACATCACCAAGCCCTAGTGTCATGAGGAGAGAAGGTCACATCACCAAGCCCTAGTGTAGTGAGGAGAGAAGGTCACATCACCAAGCCCTAGTGTTGTGAGGAGAGAAGGTCACATCACCAAGCCCTAGTGTAGTGAGGAGATAACATCACTTCACCAAGCCCTAGTGTTTTGAGGAGAGAAGGTCACATCACCAAGCCCTGGTTTTGTGAGGCGAGAAGGTCACATCACCAAGCCCTAGTGTAGTGAGGAGAGAAGTTCACATCACCAAGCCCTAGTGTCGTGAGGAGAGAAGGTCACATCACCAAGCCCTAGTGTAGTGAGGAGAGAAGGTCACATCACCAAGCCCTAGTGTAGTGAGGAGAGAAGGTCACATCACCAAGCCCTAGTGTTGTGAGGAGAGAAGGTTACATCACCAAGCCCGAGTGTTGTGAGGAGAGAAGGTCACATAATCAAGCCCTAGTGTAGTGAGGACAGAAAATCACATCACCAAGCCCTAGTGTATTAAGGAGGAAGGTCACATCACCAAGCCCTAGTGTCGTGAGGAGAGAAGGTCACATCACCAAGCCCTAGTGTCGTGAGGAGAGAAGGTCACATCACCAAGCCCTAGTGTCGTGAGGAGAGAAGATCACATCACCAAACCCTAGTGTAATGAGGAAAGAAGGTTGCATCACCAAGCCCTAGTGTCATGAGGAGAGAAGGTCACATCACCAAGCCCTGGTGTCGTGAGGAGAGAAGGTCACATCATCAAGCCCTAGTGTTGTTAGGAGAGAAGGTCACATCACCAAACCCTGGTGTTGTGAGGAGAGAAGGTCACATCACCAAGCCCTAGTGTCGTGAGGAGAGAAGGTCACATCACCAAGCCCTGGTGTCGTGAGGAGAGAAGGTCACATCATCAAGCCCTAGTGTAGTGAGGACAGAAAATCACATCACCAAGCCCTAGTGTATTAAGGAGGAAGGTCACATCAACAAGCCCTAGTGTCGTGAGGAGAGAAGGTCACATCAACAAGCCCTAGTGTAGTGATGAGAGAAGGTCACAATCCAAGCCCTAGTGTAGTGAGGAGAGGTCACATCTACAAGCCCTGGTGTTGTGAGGAGAGAAGGTCACATCAACAAGCCCTAGTGTAGTGAGGGGAGAAGGTCACATCACCAAGCCCAAGTGTAGTGAGGAGAGAAGGTCACATCACCAAGCCCTAGTGTAGTGAGGAGATAATTGCACATTACCAAGCCCTAGTTTTGTGAGGAGAGAAGGTCATATCACCAAGCCCTAGTGTAGTGAGGAGAGAAGGTCACAATCCAAGCCCTAGTGTAGTGAGGAGAGAAGGTCACAATCCAAGCCCTAGTGTAATGATGAGAGAAGGTCACATCACCAAGCCCTAGTGTAGTGAGGAGAGAAGGTCACATCACCAAGCCCTAGTGTAGTGAGGAGAGAAGGTCACAATCCAAGCCCTAGTGTTGTGAGGAGAGGTCACATCACCAAGCTCTGGTGTTGTGGGGAGAGAAGGTCACATCACCAAGCCCTAGTGTAGTGAGGAGAGAAAGTCACATCACCAAGTCCTAGTGTAGTCAGGAGAGAAGGTCACATCACCAAGCCCTGGTGTAGTGAGGAGAGAAAGTCACATCACCAAGCCCTAGTGTCGTGAGGAGAGAAGGTCACATCACCAATCCATAGTGTAGTGAGGAGAGAATGTCACATCACCA
Source organism: Oncorhynchus mykiss (assembly GCF_057628025.1). NCBI lineage: Eukaryota > Metazoa > Chordata > Actinopteri > Salmoniformes > Salmonidae > Oncorhynchus > Oncorhynchus mykiss. The sequence continues at coordinate 15,440,921 of NC_143022.1, read as the reverse complement.
AGCCCTGGTGTCGTGAGGAGAGAAGGTCACATCAACAAGCCCTAGTGTAGTGAGGAGAGAAGACCACATCACCAAGCCATCTTGTAGTGAGGAGCGAAGGTCACATCACCAAACCCTAATGTAGTGAGGAGAGAAGGTCACATCACCAAGCCCTAGTGTAGTGAGGAGAGAAGTTCACATCACCAAGCCCTGGTGTAGTGAGGAGAGAAAGTCACATCACCAAACCCTGGTGTAGTGAGGAAAGAAGGTCACATCACCAAGCCCTAGTGTAGTGAGGAGATAAGATCACATCACCAAGCCCTAGTGTTGTGAGGAGAGAAGGTCACATCCCCAAGTCCTGGTGTAGTGAGGAGAGAAAGTCACATCACCAAGTCCTAGTGTAGTCAGGAGAGAAGGTCACATCACCAAGCCCTGGTGTAGTGAGGAGAGAAAGTCACATCACCAAGCCCTAGTGTCGTGAGGAGAGAAGGTCACATCACCAATCCATAGTGTAGTGAGGAGAGAATGTCACATCACCAAGCCCTGGTGTCGTGAGGAGAGAAGGTCACATCAACAAGCCCTAGTGTAGTGAGGAGAGAAGACCACATCACCAAGCCATCTTGTAGTGAGGAGCGAAGGTCACATCACCAAACCCTAATGTAGTGAGGAGAGAAGGTCACATCACCAAGCCCTAGTGTAGTGAGGAGAGAAGTTCACATCACCAAGCCCTGGTGTAGTGAGGAGAGAAAGTCACATCACCAAACCCTGGTGTAGTGAGGAAAGAAGGTCACATCACCAAGCCCTAGTGTAGTGAGGAGATAAGATCACATCACCAAGCCCTAGTGTTGTGAGGAGAGAAGGTCACATCCCCAAGTCCTGGTGTAGTGAGGAGAGAAGGTCACATCACCAAGCCCTAGTGTCATGAGGAGAGAAGGTCACATCACCAAGCCCTAATGTAGTGAGGAGAGAAGGTCACATCACCAAACCCTAATGTAGTGAGGAGAGAATGTCACATCACCAAGCCCTGGTGTTGTGAGGCGAGAAGGTCACATCACCAAGCCCTAGTGTCGTGAGGAGATAAGATCACATCACCAAGCCCTAGTGTAGTGAGGAAAGAAGGTCACATCACCAAGCCCTAGTGTCATGAGGAGAGAAGGTCACATCACCAAGCCCTAGTGTAGTGAGGAGATAAGATCACATCACCAAGCCCTAGTGTAGTGAGGAGAGAAGGTCACATCACCAAGCCCTAGTGTAGTGAGGAGAGGTCATGTCTACAAGCCCTGGCGTTGTGAGGAGAGAAGGTCACATCACCAAGCCTGAGTATTGTGAGGAGAGAAGGTCACATCATCAAGCCCTAGTGTAGTGAGGAGAGAAAATCACATCACCAAACCCTGGTGTCGTGAGGAGAGAAGGTCACATCACCAAGCCCTAGTGTCGTGAGGAGAGAAGGTCACATCACCAAGCCCTGGTGTTGTGAAGAGAGAAGGTCACATCACCAAGCACTGGTGTAGTGAGGAGAGAAGGTCACATCACCAAGCCCTGGTGTCGTGAGGAGAGAAGGTCACATCACCAAGCCCTAGTGTCGTGAGGAGAGAAGGTCACATCACCAAGCCCTGGTGTTGTGAAGAGAGAAGGTCACATCACCAAGCACTGGTGTAGTGAGGAGAGAAGGTCACATCACCAAGCCCTAGTGTCGTGAGGAGAGAAGGTCACATCCATGCTATGTTGCTGCTGGCAGCTACTTCCAGGCCTGCCTGTCTAGTAGACAGCAGGAGTGAGGGGGAAGAGGGGGATCTGCGTGAGCTAGACCCAGCATATGCCTGGCCATGCCAACAGCTTGCGTACTTTAGAAACTCGCCCGCAGGCCTCTTTTAAAGACTAAATAATGTTGGGCTCCTTGTCAGGTTGGGCCCCACCAAAACATGGTATGCGTGGGCAATCTGTTGGAGGGAGGCATAAGAAGTGTGGGTGTGGAGGGAGGGGGGGGGGGGGGGGGGTAAAGAAATAAATTAATGTACTTCATGTTCACCGACTGTCCTCCACATACCACTATTTTCATACCTCTCCATGTTTGACCCCTCCTCACACAAGTTCTTAGCTTCTTGTATTGTTCCAGAGAGGGACTCTGAGGGAGAAATCTGAGCGGTTGTATATTTACTCATGGCTGAGCTGTACTTGCATCCGTTTTTGACACGTCCCTCCCAGTGTATGACGTATCAGTTGGATTCTGCCTGGCTGCTGACTTGGCGACTACTACAGTCCGGTCCAGAACAGCTGCAGGTCTCGCCACCTTGACACGTCCTATAACCTCCATTATGATGACAATCACTGTCTGTAGGTGGAGGTGCTGAGGCTTCTGCAATGTATCACAGAGGCCTAGGGGTGAGGTAGATGACCTAGTGGTTTTGGATTGTAGATCTCAGTTATATTGAGGTATGAGGTAGTGGTTTTGGATAGTTATATTGAGGTATGAGGTAGTGGTTTTGGATAGTTATATTGAGGTATGAGGTAGTGGTTTTGGATAGTTATATTGAGGTATGAGGTAGTGGTTTTGGATAGTTATATTGAGGTATGAGGTAGTGGTTTTGGATTGTAGATCTCTTATATTTTGAGGTATGAGGTAGTATTTTGGGATTGTAAAACGCCTCATGGTTCTACTGAGGTAATGGGTTTGGCATGTTTTCGATAGCCTTCGTCATGAAGGATGTAGTTCTTGTCAATGCTGGTTCTTTGCTGTGCTGGGTTGAGAGAGGGGCAAGTTGGTGGCATGCAGGTGGCAGCGGCTGGCTGTTACTACCTCACTCTGTCACAGTAGCAGCTGCAGAGGGAAATGGCCACAGTGTGTGTGTGGAGCAACAGTATCTGTTTAAAGAGGACCAGCTCATTAAAGCCATTGCCAGATAAAGCACTCCTGTGTGTGTGTGTGTGTGTGTGTGTGTGTGTGTGTGTGTGTGTGTGTGTGTGTGTGTGTGTGTGTGTGTGTGTGTGTGTGTGTGTGTGTGTGAGAGAGAGAGAGTGATTATTGTGCAAGTTGTATGTATGTGTTATGTGTTTCTGTTTTACACTGAAACACACACACACACACACACACACACACACACACACAGGAGGTTGGTATTGGTGACATGTGGCGGTCTCCCCCTGCTCTTCCCAGAGCCCATCTGTTTGCCCAGCCTCTACCTTCATAGCACAACTGGCTTCCCTTTTTATCCGGGCTTCTGTTAGCGTGCCGCACCGTGGCGCTCTGCTCTGCGCAAGGCTTCTAGGCTCTGCTGCTACCGCTCAGACATTGAGCAAATAGTGGAGCAAATAGTGGCTTAAAAATCGACTGTTGTTTTCTCAATTGTCATTGATGAAATCAGTAGAAAAACAGCATCCCCTCCGTTTGGGTAATGTGTTTCCAGTGTTGGTTGTTTAGTTGAAGTGTTGGGTAGAGGAGGCCGGTGCCAGGGCTTCTCCGGAGGGCACACTACTGTTACAGAGAGTAAGGGGATCCACAGACGCGCTGCTTGTTTATTCATAAGGGCTGTTATGGAGAGGCCTCGGAGGCAAGCTGCTCCAGAACTGGATAGTGTAATTACCCTGGGGCTAGCATATTTGCACACACACATGCACGCACGCGCGCACGCACACACACACACACACACACTCCCCCAAAATACAATTTCACAGCCATCGTGGACATATTGGGGAATGTTTTATTTACCAAGGCAGTGGTGTTGTGTGTGTGTGTGTGTGGAGTGCTCATATGGAATGTGTGACAGAAACCTATTATGACTTCAGGACAGCGTTGTTCACATAAACTTTACATGTTTTATTTGTGTCAAATTGACACACACACACACTCACATGAAGTGTGAGAATGGGTCCACTTAAATTGTGTGTGTTTATTCAAAGGTGCTGGGTGGTGGATGAAAAAACACTTCTAACATGTTCAGAGTATGGTATAGAGCCTATATGTTAGTTCACGGTTGAGTGGTGGTGCAAGACCCCCATTGCCTCAGAATTTTTATGTTGGAGATTGAGCGTTGAAAGACTTCCCCCCGTGGTATAATTGTGAATTGTGTTTAAGAGGAGTGGAACCGCGCGTTTCTCAGGCAGACAGTGCGCTATGACGTGGGTTGTAGTTCAGTGGGTATTTTCTTCGTCAAGATCATCTTTTCAACCAGATCACGTAATATCAAGCAACGTTCTTAACAACAGAACATTACTTCTTCTCCCGAGTGGCACTGCATCTCAGTGCTAGAGATTTCACTACGAACACCCTGGTTCGAATCCAGGCTGTATCACTACTGGCCGTGATTGGGAGTCCCATAGGGCGGCGCACAATTGGCCCAGCCTCGTCCGGTTTGTCAGGTGTATGCTGTCATTGTAAATAAGATTTTGTTCTTAACTGTCTTGCCTAGTAAAATAAAGGTTACATTTAAAAAATATTAATTTGTATAAAGACCTCATTCGAAATGAAAGCATATAATAAATAATAATAATTATATATATATATATATATATATATATATATATATATATATATATATATATATATATATATATATATATATATATATATATATATAAATGGATGCATTGTATAATAAATAACTAATTGTCATTGCCTTCAAAAACGTGTTATTATAGGGTTATTGTTAAATTATGCATTTATTTAAATGTAACTAATATATTCGAGAGAATAACAGGAAAAGACCTTTACATCGACATTTGTGAGAGAAGAAATGTGTCTATGCATTATATTTATTTTATAATTATAATTTGGTGAATGCATTGTTAATTTTACTGCATACAGACAGAAGTTTGCTTCAAATAAACATTTATTTGGTTAAAAAAATATACCAGGATGCATATTGATGCTTTAAAAATTAAATCCTATACGAGGAAGACCTCTGATCTTTGTCAAGAACATTTGTCTTTAATAATATTCCACATTCCATATTCCACCCCCCCCCCCCCCCCCCCCCCTTCCCAAATGATTTGCCTTCTTTTATGCATTGAATAATCAGACAGTTGAATATAGAGGTACGGGAGGTAATAGAGCTTGTTTTCACCATGCAGCCTACTTTTGATGAGGTTATATTTTAGAGATAGGCCTATTATTGTAAATCATAGACAACAATTAGCACAAACAATATGAGTTGTTATGATGAGTAGCTACTTCTATCGACACTAATTTGTGGCCATATTTCAAAACAATGTCATTTCGCAAGGAAAAAAAGATCAGTTTGTAAATGAAAAGTTTATACCTAACCCATGCCCGTTTGAAACGATGTGCACAGACTGTTTCTGACAGAAGCTCAGATAATGTAGTTTTGATGATAAACCTCTAGATGGAGTGTCGACCTCCTTTAACGTGCCGAGGGAGTATATTTGAAGGAGTGTGTCGTGTAGATTTTAACACGACACTGGGCATCGAAATAACGAACATGTATGAATCACTCCTTTGGCGCTCAAAGACACAAATCCGTCGATTTACTGACGATGAAAACATTAAACATGCATTTCTTGATTATGTAATTGATTTAGGACTACATATGTTTGTATTGACAAACAAATAGTTTTTCAGTGACTTCACGATTACAAAATATAATAGTTGAATATAGGCATGTGTAATTAATTTGTAGTTCAAAATCGCCTGTGTAATTGAAATTCTATTTAAATTAATGTCAATAATACAATTGCAAGACTTCTATCCTTTCTATAAATATGTTAGTTATAGGGCCTTGGAACACTTATTTTAAGCATTGTTCAAATCATGCACCATCTGAACATAATGTACATTTAACAAATCTGAATATTTTTAGGACATCATCCCTGAATGACAAAAACAGATCGGCAACATTTATTGTTATGGGATAGGCTAGACCTAACATTACTTTGGTGTTGCGAATGTTTCCATTTAAAAGGCCTATTTGTGCCAATTCTAGATACGTGTATTCAGTTCATTCACAGGTAGGCCTATATTTGAACAAAAATATAATGCTCAAACCACTCCATTTAATTTGCTTTAAATGATGGATAGATTGTTTTTGCAAATAACCCATCCCAGACGAATTAGTTTTGTATTTGTTGAGAATGGTGTACCTTTACCTCAAAGCAGAATCCACATGAATTGATTCAGACTAAAAGTTGTCAAGATGGATAAAACACGGTGTCTATCTAGCCCGCTATGGGTGATTTAAAATGAGATTACCCTATACCGTTCTCACCATATTTTAGAAAAGTCGACCTGCAGCTAGGGGAGATCATCTATTCTACATTAAACATCACAACAACAACAAAAACAAGTCTCATCGCCATTTACCATAAACTTTTAGATTTCGATGAGGCGGTCGCCGACATGTATTTGATTACCCCAAATCTTCTGTATACATTTATTTTGAGTTCTCATCCTTGCCTACAACAAACATATAGGAACATTGTTTCCTTTACACATCGAAGAACTTGGCATGTAGAATAAATGTTTTTCAGAACTCTGTTTTGGGCTGTGCCCATTGCAGGTTTTCAGCTGTTTTAGTCGTGAGTTATTAGTAAGATTGATGTCATGAAGAATAGCCTACGACCGCTTTGTTTTACTGCACTGTCCCAACAGGCTAACGCAAACAACCGACACACACGTCTTAATACGAATGCCAACTACTTTATTCAATTCTGAGTCAAGTTTTCACATGCTTGATCCGATTTACTGCCGATAATGAAATGGCCGAATACCCTTAACTATCTATGCAAGTTTGTACAAACTCTTTTGATTACCTCTGCAAATGTCAGATCATAACTTTGGAGCTGTGAAAAGAAGTGGTACTGAAAGTTGGAGACAATGTTGGTGACAATGTGTGCAGGCAGTTCTTTCTCTTTAACCTGCATTCGCAAACGCGCATATTACAGTCATATAACAATATTTCACTTCAAGAATAACCCTGTAATCATCGTTAATATGGTTTATGATCCTCCAAGCTTCTGTTACCTTGCACTCGCAGAAGCTTTCGTAGAATGACAGACTCCAAAATGTTGTTTTGTGGTGTTCCAACACATCCTTAATATTCTGATGTCTAATAAATGACTCTGGGTTTGACAACGTCTCAAAACGTAAAGGTTATATTCGATATTGTTATTCCAGTGTTTGCTATTCAAATGATTTGTTTGTAACTGCGCGCAGCCCCTGCCCCTATTAAATTGGGCATATTATATTGGGCAGCCCCTGCCCCTATTAAATTGGCATATTATATTGGGCAGCCCTGGCTTGGTTGCTGGAGCTTTGAGCATTTTTTTCTGCAGAATGTTGCAGAAAACACTATAAAGGCGTCTCTCGAGCCATTCTGTTACGGGATTTAGCTAAGAGCTGGATCGATATTACTCGATAAACAAGTACTAATAAATATCAGGATATGCGCATTGCATTGGTTTCATTTGGAATTGGAATAAATTAATATGTTCACCTTTTAGGCTTAAAATGAAATTTACGAACCAATCCCTTCATGTTATTTTTGCGGTAATTAATAGATAAACCACATGGTATATGAATGTTATAAACCTGTGACTGTAAGCATTGATAATTGTTGATAGGCCTAAAGCGTATCTCCCTTTAAACCCTGTTTGTGCTCTACCCAAACCTTGTCCAGTCCGTGCGTAAAAACGAATTTTCTTGTGAACCCTTTGTACAGTTTGATTTCGTTGCCAAGTTGGTCATTTCTCAGCGGTATCTGATATTGATATTCTGAAACCCAAAATATCAAACTCGACTTGAAACCCAATTAATATTGGAATTCAATACATTTTGTCAAGGCACCTTAGCAATCAGCCTGACATAGATTTAACACGAGATCTCATTTGTATCTGGTAAATGTAATAATATCTGTAGCATATACTTATTGGCGTACTTTCCTAAATCAGTTATATGCATATTTCACCTGATAGTAACTTAGATCGAATGATTACAATGCTATTTACATTGGAGTCATTTAGGAGACGCTTTTATCCAGAGCCACTTACGGGAGCAATAGGTTTAAGTGCCTTGCTCACGCCACGGGCACATCGACAGATTTTTCACATAGTCGGCTTGGTCATTCGAATCAGCAACCTTTCGGTTACAGGCTCAACGTTCTTAACCGCTAGGTTACCTGACATTGAATGGCTGTTGTATGTGAAAGGCATAGAGGCTGGGCAAAAGTAAGTTACAGTTAGTTACCAGTGATCGGTACGGCATTCCACTGTGGCAAATAGCGACCCTAAATTTTGACACTTCATGCAAACTTGTTCGGTGCATGTTGTACGCACACAACATAACCTTCTAAGGATGGACCATTTGAGACAAGAGAAAACACTTAAATGATGACTCGGGACAAACTTGTTTTAGTTACAAAAATATGTTAAAAATGATCATATTAAATATTTCTCTGTATTTCATTCATTTCATATCGGAGTGTAGACTACATCGTTGCACTAAAGGGATGCTTGTGTCTTTGATATGTCATGTTTGTTTTTACATTATTTTTTACTCGTTAAATTCCACAGTCAAGGGGCATGTGGTTCCCACCCACATAACTGAATTTGCTGGTTTATAACGGTTTGAAACATTTGCTGGCTTATAACGGTTTGAAACATTTGCTGGTTTATAACGGTTTGAAACATTTGCTGGTTTATGACGGTTTGAAACATTTGCTGGCTTATGACAGTTTGAAACATTTGCTGGCTTATGACGGTTTGAAACATTTACTGGTTTATAACGGTTTGAAACATTTGCTGGTTTATGATGGTTTGAAACATTTGCTGGTTTATAACGGTTTGAAACATTTGCTGGCTTATAACGGTTTGAAACATTTGCTGGCTTATAACGGTTTGAAACATTTGCTGGCTTATGACGGTTTGAAACATTTGCTGGCTTATAACGGTTTGAAACATTTGCTGGCTTATGACGGTTTCAAACATTTGCGCACGAAGATATGGTCATGATTTTAAGTGTAAAAAAAATATTAAGCAATTTTATCAGTAGGCTACCGAGTCTGAAAACTGAAGATATGCGCTGCTTGAGCCTGCCTCGTTGAAATCCACGTTACTGCAGGTTAATAGCGTTCTGTTCAGCACGTCTCCACACACAACAAGCGTTTTGACATGTACACGTCATCATGCCTGGGAACCACCGCCCCTCATTGCTCAAAAGAATGATAAGAGGCTTTGACCTCAATGAGAAACACTCATTGGAGTTCCGTGGAATGTCACCTCTGCTAGCCCAAACGTGCGCACTCATAGGCTAGGCTACTTCATATAACAAGCAAAAAACACATTGTCATTGAGAAATTCTGTTTATTTTGATATTTGAGCAAATAATCAACACCACCACTTTTCGTGTCATGCCCGTTGTAAAATGTTTAGCCACACTCGCATACATAATATCAGCTATATCGGCAACAGTTGCAGAATAGGTCTCTTTCACACAAAATATCTAACTGCTTTCAACCGCAAGGGCCAAATCAACACAGTAATACATACAGCCCACAACAATTCAATCATGTCGATATGCTGCTTAACTTGCCTGCTACCACACAGTTCAGAAATAGAAATCCAATCGCACTTAAATTGAATGTAGAAGCATCAAACAGGCCTACGACTGTGATATGACATGATTATGCATGCCTTCTAATTCAATACGACCCACCGGCACACCTATGGTTGATATTTGCCATATCTCCATTGGGAAGCAGTAGAAAATCCACTGCAAAGAATTGGTGTTAGTTTCAGTCGACCAGCCGTAAACTTCGCCATCAGTGGAGTTCTTAGATAGATGCTCATTGTGATGGTATAATACTGCTTAGATGTCCAGCATTGCAACAATGCTTTGGTGCTAAAGCAGCAAGAACGCGCTATAGCCTATACTTATTGACGTTTTTTCGTTCGCAATATAGGCGCCGCGGCATTCCTCCCTCTGTCCCAAGCGCGCCGTAGATTTATAGGAAGGGTTAAGAGAGTGCGGTATGCAGCAAAATGTAAGTGAAAAAAAAGCTTTTCCGTGCGGGAAAGGAACGCAGACCGGGGTCTATGGCACTCGACTCGGACTCTGATTTGCCACTAGGCTATGTGACTCCGCGAGGGGAGGAGATGGCAAGAAAGAAGCCGCCCGGGTTCGCGTGGTTACTATGCAAATTGCAGCGATTGCGGAAATGAACAAGGGGGGACTCACTGAATCGATTGCAACTTCTGCACAAAGTCTATCAAACCAAGCTGAGATAGTTCTGCCAGGTTTGGACCTCAGTCAAATATCAAGGAGTGAAGAAAGGCTCCCTGACATTGTTTATTTACTAGAACTGTTTTCCGTTGCGCGTTATTATACTTAATTGATTCAGTGTAAAATACTCACACCGGAAGCAAGTTGTACTTTTTTCACTTCGTCGCAACAGTCTAAAGTTGCTCACGTATATTCACTTTATACATTACAATGGTACGTGCAAATATACCTCTTATGATCTATTTTTACACTGAGAAGTAATGGACATGTGCATAAACGTGGTGTGTACGGACTATACACAGGTTAAATGTAGGCTAAGAAGTCTTCTGCTTTTGTAAACGGATTTGATAAGAGTCCGTGTCAGACTGGTCTGTGTTGCCAGCTATGTATGCAAATGCTGATAATGCGGATATCTTGATATCGCAAATAAACTTGGCATTAGGACAAAACAGAAGAGCATTGCACTCCCGGTGTTGCCGTCTGCTAGGCCATTCTAGCGACCAGAGTGAGAGATACATTGTTTCGTTATGTGGTAACAAGTTGTTCTGCAGAGTAAACGAGCGATTGCAGATAAATGCATACCGAGAAATTCTGGTGATATGGGTTTGTCCAATAAGATGGATGCTGGGCTTCAAACCCTAGAGTTTAGTCCAATCAGAGGACGGAGCTCTAGCGTCGCACTGACGGCATGGATACGGTGAGGCTGGCAAAATGCCTTTAGCAGGTTAGCCTATTCTCAATAGAGGTTCTATGCGCTGCAACATGAGAAAATACAGTAGCGTAATATACATATCCTGAACCTATTGTGTCCGTTCAAGCACACGAGGTAGTGAGCAACATGCGTAGACCATTTTCCTTACGCCGCACGGTTATTGTGGTGCAATGGTGTGTGGCTTGTATTTGCTTCAAGGTATTTATTAACATGAATTACTTGAGCAACACACGATCTATAGTCTACATAGTGAATCAACACTTCAGTGAGGTATAGCGGTTGTGTAATATCCCTTTCAGGCTGGTGTGAGGGCTTTCAGTAAATGCAAGCAGCCTTTGCCTACTTATATTATTATTATATTATGCTGCAATGGCAATATATAACCGTTGCAAGTGCACCTTTGGCGTTGTTGGTATGTTAATGAACCTTTAGACCGTGAACAGGCATGCATTTGGTTGCGGAGTCTCGCTGTCTTGGTGCAGGTGTGTGTGGAGAGTGTTCTGATGCAGCAGAGACCACACTCGCCACTTGTGGCCGCTTCCCTGGTGATTTTCTAGAGGGCGCACAAATGACTTCTCCCTCTGGACGGAAGTTGTTCACGAATAACAAATTCGGACAGCGCACACAGAAACAGAGTACATTCATGACACACACACACACACACACACACACACACACACACACACACACACACACACACACACACACACACACACACTATCTTGATCAAGAGTATGACTCTCCCTCTCTCTCTCTCACACACACACACACACACACACACACACACACACACACTTGATCCAGTGATTCTGCACGGGCTGCTCGAATTTTTGTCAGGACAATCTGATATTTTGGAGAAAAATCCGTCAAAATTCTTCGTCACACCAATTGTTGGATGCCTTTACTGTAGGCTAATTGGTATTTGTCTTACTTTTGTTTAAAACACACTGTAAATGGGCCTCTAAAATGCGAGTATTGCTTTGTTGACATTATTTCGATTAAGGGCAGGTGAAGCAGACAATAGGCTACCGATGCCAACCTTTGGCGTTTGGGTAGTGTAGTACTTTAGGAGTATTATGGAATGTTGTAAGATGTTGGTCAGTCTTTTGATATAAGCTCTATACCCAAGTTATTACGCATGCTTTACGCACGTTGTGTTCACTATTGCCAAGTAAACAATTGTTTGTTTGACGCTTTAATTGTGTTTCATTACAATTTATTATTTTGTATAGATGGTTATGATTGAAACTTAATGAAATAAAATTCAAGCATCAAGTGTTCGTTAATTAATGCTTGGAGTTACGCGATGCTTTGGTTTCGGATAATATACATAGCTTCGCTGTGGATAGGAGAAGATCTTGCTCATGCTTACATAATGGCATGTGAGTTAGGAAAATGAGGGGTAGCCTAATCTTATATCTCACATGGCTCTCTCTCGTTTATATTATATAATTGTGTATGTATGGGGATTTTGTTATGTAAAGTTTAATGCACTTTATTGAATTGTTGAGGTCTGCATTCGCTGTGCACCCCTCTGATGAAATGTGTTGTGCAAGTTCTTGCAAATACACATAAATTAGCCAAGCAGACATTGATTTGCATGTAATGTAGCATATGTCAGTTACAATCAGCCAATACTATTAATATATTAATAGCCTAGTTACAGATTAATAGACTATTAATGTTAATGATGACCAATAATTATAATTAGGCTATAACTTGTTGTGAATGTCGATAGTTGGAATATGGAATACAGTAAAGCCCACTTAGTCCGACGAATTTAAAAGTTTAGCATTTGTTCAAAAGGGGCGGTATATCTCCTATCGACTGTGTGGTGATCCCTCGAGCTCTCTCCTCCCAACTATACACCGTCTCATTTGCTTTAAAGATCATATAAGAGCATTTATTTAGCAGTGTTGGTGTTGCAGTCTTACGCGATCCCTGCTCTTCCTGATTTAAATTAATAGGTTCGCATTGTTTGCATCAGTTTGAAAAGCCATATCATGGCGGGGCTAAGAGGCTCAACTAGGCAGTTTATAATTTGAACATTTTAAATAGGCTATGTAGACGATATATTACTGTCCCGCATGTTCGTTGCAGGTTACATTACAGGCTATGTAGGCATATAGGCAACATTACTGTCCCGCATGTTCATTGCAGGCTACATTGCAGACTATGTACGCATATAGGCTACATTACTGTTCCGCATGTTCATTGCATTGACGTTGGTCTCAGTAGCCCACTTCCTTAAAAGCGTCGATACTTTGGGAGCTATGTTGAGAGGTGAGCACAAGAGTTTGTCCTCCGCACACAGTGGACAAAAGTGAATTGTAGCTGTATGGAACTCAGTGCATGCTGTTGTAGCTACTCTCCGCGGTTAAAAGATTAACAACGTGCTCGACACTCAACCTTATATAAATGTAGATCGGGTGCTGAATCCTCGTATGTAATCCAAAGAACAAAATCCTCCTCTCCGCCATATACAGGACAGACAAAAAACGGATTCAATTTATCGTCTCCTGTTTAAGATTATTTTCCAAACGGAAACCATCTGTCGGGCTTCAGCAATAAGCAATTGGTTGGGTGTTCAGAGGCATTACTAGATCCATTAGCTACCGCACCCTTCTCGTTCGTAAATCCGACAGACTCATGCCAGAGTTCGCTCCACGGTGAAGCAAGCCGCACCACATGCCTTCAATGCTTTCGGTTTTTGCAACCTTTCAGTGGAGTGAATGAGAGATCTCTTACCGAGTCCAGAAGAACGAGCGTCTGACAATCAGATATTTTTTTTGTAACGGTATTAATACGATATGTCAAGATTTGCACCGTTCGAAGATCCCTTATTTTTTTCTATTTCCTGTGATTTTTAACCTCCGCTACAGCCAGTCTGCGTTGGGACTTTTCTTTTGTTGTTTAATATGCCTCTGGTGAAAGTTATGAGTTCTCCAACAAAGGGACTGCTCTACGGCTTTTACTGCACTGTACGGTAGATGAATGCGGAGAGTGGAAGCGTTGTAACTCGAGGCGGGGTTAAAGTTCAGCTCTATGCAGCGGTGAAGCGTTCGTTGCAGTTCGCAGAGTTGGAAATGTGAAAGCAAGAAGCAGGCTTTATTTTTCTCTCTCCCTTCTCTCTGTCTCTCCTTTTTTCCCTTTTCACACACACGGACACAGCCACCACGCATACACGAGCAGACACGTACACACACTCACACACATAAACACGCAGACCCGTCACAGCAACCAAAACACACACACATACACTCACACACACACACACACGCATACATACACCCTCCAAATCCAAGATTAGATACAACAGACATGTATTCTCCACTATGCTTAACACAGGTAAGTGAGCCTTTCATCTGTCTCTAACCATTTGTATTGCATTCATGCTTTCTTCCTCAGGGACAGGGTGATATGGGCTAACGTTGCTCAAGGCATGTAACTTTGTGTGCAGTAGATTCAACATTCCTGGTTTGTTCAGAGCGGTCTGAACTAACTACCACATGGCGGATGGCGCCTACCTCCTACATATATGCACACACGTATATGCATGTCTATTTTAGTTAATAATAGACATGGACTATCTCGATGTCAAGCGGGCTTTAACTTGGACTACTTTTTGTATCCAGAGTTTCAATCAAAAAATGAAGGTGGCCTCTCCTATAAGTTACATGTGCACCTTGTTGTCGGCGCGTCTTTCCACATATTTGATATGAATGAATGCACACAATGTTTTAACATGGGGTACATCATTTTCCAAAGCTTCCCCCGGTCGGCTTCCAGGTCCCTGCACTTTGGATGTTTAACATCCCATGCCTGTTGTCACTTTGTAGCGATTACGGCTTTGAACACAATATTTAAAATACAGCAATTTGCTTGGTCTAAATTGCATCCAAAAATGATCCAAATGAAAACTGTTTCACAGTATCGAGTCCCCGCCACTCTCTGGCATTAAACTTTGCCACTCTCTGGCATTACACTTTGCGGTGAGCCATGTGCACGGGGAAAACACAAGTTGGGACATTACACTTTTCAAATAGGCTACTAGGCTACTATTATATTCGATTTTTATGGATAGTATTGTTTTTATTTGCGCACTATGAGTGACATGTACTATGCACTTCCTCAAGAACTTCGATTATATTTAAGAATTATTCAACAACTTTCTGTGCCCTAAGATAGTTGTCTTTTCTTGGACTTGAATGATTGTTGTTAGAGTTTGATACTCGGAATATGGTGGTTTGTAGACCTGACCTAAAGTTAGTCAAAGTGGGAACGCTAGTGGAATAGCTTGCTTAATGATCAGTTGCATATCCGTAAATGTCGTTAATGTTTAAAAGCA
The DNA here is from genome assembly GCF_057628025.1 of Oncorhynchus mykiss. NCBI lineage: Eukaryota > Metazoa > Chordata > Actinopteri > Salmoniformes > Salmonidae > Oncorhynchus > Oncorhynchus mykiss. The sequence continues at coordinate 15,425,654 of NC_143022.1, read as the reverse complement.
TCATCGGCCTGTCGTTCCTAAAAAAATCTAAATATTATTTTAGCAAATGTGTCATAATACAGTTATGGGTTTGTTTAAGATGAGAAGATATTCTCAGTACGAGTAGCCTGGGGTAAATGTAAGATCTCCAGGAGGAAAGTTGCAGCTGCGCGTCAGGAAGGCACAGAAAATATCCATCTGTATTCCATACATTATGTTAGGGGTTTGTTGAGGTGACAGAACAGAGGACCCATATACAAATGTACATCAACAGAGAAAAAGCGCACTCATTAACTGAAACTATAATTGTTCACATATTACAATGTTATAACAACATATATTTTTTCCCCTTTTTTTCCTCGTTATTGGAGGGCAGAAACTGAATTGTAGTTGTGCAAGTTCGGATGGATTTTCGTGTGTGTGTGGAATAGTTTTCATTGCCTAGAGCTGCATAAGGCCACAATATAATTGATTTTTGAAATTGATTTCATATTGACCACCAATAGGCCTATCTATTGGCCTTGTCTCAAGTCAGTTGTATTTCAGTTTTGATCATATTTCCCTAAGTTGATTTCATGTTTTCATACATTACTTTTCATTATTATTTTGGGATATAGCCTACCTTTTTTCAAACATTTTTTAAAACTATGACCACACAAATGTATGTAAATGACAAGTACCTGACTTAATAGCAATTATGGGTTCTGGTCCTGGACTTGCCAACCGTTACAATGGAAGACCTTTACAGAACCATTAGTGCTAATTTACCTCTAGTACCAAGCATTACTGATAAGTCCTGAATATGTATCTATTAATATTTAATACGATTGTACAGTGCATGTACAACAAGACATAAGTGAAATGGGCCCAAAGGAGAAGACTGAAACCTGATACTAGTATATGGACTCTAACTTGAGAAGGGACATTTGGAGAAATTTCTCGTTTGAAAATTGTAAAATATTTATTCATCCTCATTTTGCCTGAATCTGTTTTATTTCTTAAAACATGACTAGGGTAATTCACATGTACTACAATTCATCTCAGCTGTATAAAACAGAATCTTTACTATACTAAATTTTAAGTATTGACAGTTGAATGATATATTGCAAAGACGCTGTATGTAATAAAATCATCATATTTGGGCAAAAAATACTTATAATCAAAGTCTTTCAATTGATTTGAAATATATTTGGCATATCTGGCAAGTTTTATTTGTGGGTCGAATCGTATACAAGACAGGCAGGCCTAAAGCACTTCCATATTTTTTGTTCACTGCAAAGCATGAAATATTATACCTAGAACTGAACATTGACACTCTTTGTGCATTTGTAGAAAAACTATTGATAATTGCCAGAATTTGTCATTGCGTACTGCCTTCGAGGCACATGGTAGTGTTTGTGTCTAGACGTGGAGAAGATGCAGAGATAGAAACAGTTGTGCACGTTGCATGGCTTTGGAAAAACATGCCCCTTACGGCCTACACAAGGGTGTTCGAAGATTTACCTTTGTGTAATTGCTCCAATTGATTAGTGAGGCGTCTGCTCTGTTTGAGTCTGTTTACTGTTGTGGGCATGGAGAGGAGAAAGTAAGCTCATCGACACACTCCCATAAGTACCTCTGTGTTGTGGCGTGGGTGTCAGTAGGAGGGGATTACCATCATTGCTATTCTAAATGACAGTTATTCATGAGCTGTTGTTACAGGCCTGTTATTTGGAAACATTAGATCTGTCACCAAGGTGAACAGAAAGAAAACAAACTTCACAGCTGGAAGTTCAACTTAACATTTTCTACTGACACACTTTTATCAGTAAATATACACTACTCTAGTAGTGGAAATGCAGCAGATTATATATATTGAAATGAGGCCTATACATGAAGTGGTTGAGGCACCTGTGCATGTGTGTTTTATTTATGTACAAAAGCAGCAAAAATGCAGAATGTAGACTATGTAGGTATTGTTCAAATGGCCCGGAGACAGGGGAACTGTATATTTTCATACAGAAACCACAGAAAACAATGCTCATATCAGCCATGAAGAATTTATATTTCATAGCACATTTGCTGAAGTTACTTCAGTTGGAAATGCCATTTACTGGTTTTTAAAACAATACAATTGTCATGCCTATGAGACAAGGGAGTGTGAGTCCTTGAAATTCGATGAAAAGGATTGTGCCATGCCATCCCAGTCAGAGGTACAGTATTTCCACGTATCAAGATGAGGAAAAAGTTATTTAATCTATGAATGGTTGAGTACATTTTGCACTGACTCAAATTTAGATCCTACATCTGTAGTCGAGCACGCTTTGTACTGGCTCAAATTAAGCTCTTACATCTGTAGTTGAGCACACTTTGCACTGGCTCAAATTAAGATCTTACATCTGTATTTGAGCACACTTTGCACGGGATCAAATTAAGATCCTACATTTGTAGTTGAGCACACTTTGCACTGGCTCAAATTAAGATCTTACATCTGTAGTTGAGCACACTTTTCACTGACTCAAATTAAGATCTTACATCTATAGTTGAGCACACTTTGCACTGGCTCAAATTAAGATCTTACATCTGTAGTTGAGCACACTTTGTACTGGCTCAAATTAAGATCTTACATCTGTAGTTGAGCACACTTGGCACTGGCTCAAATTAAGATCTTACATCTGTAGTTGAGCACACTTGGCACGGGATCAAATGAAGATCCTACATTTGTAGTTGAGCACACTTTGCACTGGCTCAAATTAAGATCTTACATCTGTAGTTGAGTACACTTTGCACTGGCTCAAATTAAGATCTTACATTTGTAGTTGAGTACACTTTGCACTGGCTCAAATTAAGATCTTACATCTGTAGTTGAGTACATTTTGCACTGGCTCAAATTAAGATCTTACATCTGTAGTTGAGTACATCTTGCACTGGCTCAAATTAAGATCTTACATTTGTAGTTGAGTACACTTTGCACTGGCTCAAATTAAGATCTTACATCTGTAGTTGAGTACATTTTGCACTGGCTGGGGTGGTCAAATGGCCTGCGGTGAAGCCTACTCCAGACCACTCACTACTTCACTAACCTCTACTGAGTGTATTTGGGAAATTAAAATACGTCTCTGATGGAGTGGTGATTTCTCATTGTTTATAACATTTGTTTGGATTTGATTGGTGCATTTTAAAATGTACTGTTAGACCCGTGCCTAGTGTAGCTTGCCCCCCCCCCCCCCATAAAACCCACAGCATACTCACTGTACATATGCATGTAAACACTCACCTAGAAGAGAAGCATATCTGCTCCGTTGCTTATAGCGTGATCTAGTGTGGCATGCTGGTACAAAATTGAAACGGAGTGTTTGGAATTGGTACACTTATAAGTTTGAGTTAGAACGGTGTATCCGTATGTCAAATCAAATGTATTTATATAGCCCTTGTTAGATCAGCTGATATCGCAAAGTGCTGTACGGAGGGGATTTGTTTTATATAACGGGAAAGATTTCAGGTTCCAGTGCTCTTTTATTTTCTCATTCGGTAATGAACGCTTTTAGTATATAATAAGGATTTCTACAAAGGAGTTTAGTTACATTAGTTACACTTTGGTAGCCCAGCTGTGTTTATTTTTTAAAATCTAAAATGTCCTTGTAGTAAAGTGGGACCAGGCTAACATTGTGCCGTCAATGATCGTTTGTTCAATAGACTTAAGGGTAGTGGTCATTCATCTATTATTACAATTTCTTTGTTCCTCAAAAATATTCTGGTGTGAGTTTGCAGACGCGAGACTATTTTAAGAGAGAGTAGTTTTAAGAGGTTGTTGCCTGGTTGCGTTGTGCTGCATCGTTCTGGCCTAGTGTCGTGCTGTAACATTTCCACGGCCTGTATTAGGTTGTGAGGCCAGATTTTGAGAGGGAGCATATTGTCCAGTGTGTGACAGTGCTAGTAGCAGGTGTAACGGACTGATCCACAACATGCCATCTATCCACATTCTTCCTCTAATAGCTGTACATGCAGCTCTCCCTGCTAATAACCCACATAATGTCCCAGTCTTTCTGAGCGAAACGTTTCTGCCTGTACATCTCTTTGTGTGTGTGTGTGTGTGTGTGTGTGCGCGCGCGCATGTATATATGTTTGCATGGCGAACAGTTAAAAATAGACATTCAGCTTTCCCGCTCGGCTGTTGCTTTTTCTATCACCTCTCTGGCAGACACCCACAGACCCACATTCTTGCCAGAGAGCCAAGACACGGCCGTATTTCACACTGCTCCCTCTTTGTCCGTACGGTCCAAAGAAACTCCTCCGTTAGCCCGTTCTCCGTGTGTTAATGAAACGGGCCCAAATGCAAAAAATGACGTAAATACTCATACATACAAACGTGGCAGACATTGCATATTATTCTGAAATGGAAAATGTTTGTTTTCTAAAAAGTCATTTTTTGAATGATATTCTATCAAAGAGAAGTAGTGCATGTTCTTTTTGCATTCCTTCATTGCCGAGTATTTCGGATACAAGTCAATTAGTGTTTACTCAATGTATATCTGATTTCACAAGATTAATTGTAATGATTATTGTTGCTTTGCCTTTTATTCGATTACATAAACAAAATTTTCACTATGAATGTTTGTTACCACCAAATCATTAATTCTTTTCTCCTGTCTTTCACAGGATGAGTTCCATCCTTTCATCGAAGCTCTGCTGCCCCACGTGCGAGCGTTTGCCTACACATGGTTCAACTTGCAGGCCCGCAAGAGAAAGTACTTCAAGAAGCATGAGAAGCGCATGTCTAAGGAAGAGGAGCGCGCGGTCAAGGACGAGCTGCTCAGCGAGAAGCCTGAGGTCAAGCAGAAGTGGGCATCACGCCTCTTGGCCAAGCTCCGCAAGGACATCCGGCCAGAGTTCCGGGAGGATTTTGTGCTCACGGTCACCGGGAAGAAGCCCCCGTGCTGCGTGCTGTCCAACCCCGACCAGAAGGGTAAGATGAGGAGGATCGACTGCCTGCGTCAGGCCGACAAAGTCTGGAGGTTGGATCTGGTCATGGTCATTTTATTCAAAGGTATTCCCCTCGAAAGTACTGATGGCGAAAGGCTGGTAAAGTCCCCACAGTGCTCGAACCCAGGGCTGTGTGTGCAGCCTCATCACATTGGAGTTTCTGTGAAGGAGCTTGACCTCTACTTGGCCTACTTTGTTCATGCAGGTAAGTCCCTCTTTTGTTTCTCAACTCTCTAAACAAGTCAACATTTGTTAAAAATTGGAGATGCATAAATGTTGGCCTCACTCCACATGATCATAGGAAATGGAACGTGTGATAAAGTTGTACTGTTAATCAAAAATAAAAACACTTGGATGGGGTTAACTGCTCAATTGGACCTTATCAGAGAGTGCAGGCCAATGTAATGTACGTAGTTGGCTTCACTCTTTCAAGGAACATTCACAGGCCACTCATTAAGTAAGCACCCGAACAAAACAAATTCCTTGTATTGAAGGACGTTGATTCACCTTGCCCTCACCAAACCCAACAACAGTGCACCGCACCGCACCGCACCGCCCCCTCTCAGGATGCAGACACAAATGTTATCTGTAGCAGACAACCATCATTTCATCACAGCAGTAGTCTGGGAAAAGCAGGACAAATCTGCCAAAGTCCTCGCACTGCCCTGTCCCTTTGCTGTTTCCAACGGGCCAGAAGTTGGTACTGTGTGACGACAGTCAGCTGCCTCAAAACACACTCTCTCCATCACGATTACTCAGCACAAGCAAATGAACTATTTGGTACATATAAAAACTTCAACATGCCATCAGCCTTATATTTGATTTCTCTCCTGTTAATAATTATTGTATTCAAAGGCTTTCTATTCAAAGGCTTTTAAAAAGTGGAAAATACATACTAATTAACAAATCAATTCGATTGGGTTTTATGTTTTCCCCATGAGCTAAATCCTTATCTAGAAATGTTTTCAAAATGTCTGTAAAAAATGTGTGTTTTCACCATTTGATATGAGTTGTTCTTGTGCCATGAAAACTCACCCTGAGAGTGAAGTACAGTGCAAATAGCCGATAGAGAAATGTTCATTGACAAAAGGCAGCGGGGGCTCCTTCCTCCACTGACAGCAACAAACACCAGCTTTCACTTGCAAGGTTTGGAAAGAGCTCGGTTCCACCAGGCAAAACGAGCACCTTAATTACAACCATTTCCACTCTCCAACAAATGGTTTCCAGAAGCTTCAGTGAGCTAGGTGTAATGTGTGCCTAGTTTTACATTCCCATAGCATCATATTGTCATCATATGTATATATATACTTAAAGCTTTTGTTCAGTTTTTGCAGATGTTTGCATTGACAGCTGGCAAATTTAAGTTTAAAATGTTGAAGGAGGTTATGTAGTGATTTTGGCCAAATATCTGAATGGAGCTTTTAATGATTGGAATAGGCCTATAGGATTGGGGTTCCCTTGTGGGAGCTGTGCAGTACTAGGTTTTAGTTGGGCTGGAGTGGAAGCTCATTTTAACTTGAGCCAAGCACAAAAGTGTAGGCCTTTGGAGGATTTCTGTCCATATACTGTATAATCGGCCTCATCATGAAATCATAAACTCATCAGTCAATGACGTAATAATGGGACACAAAGAAATCCCTGATTAGCAATAAACACATAAAACATGACATTAAATTGCTCGATGGTGTAGACAAGTCAAACATTGACACTAATTTCCTAAGTTTCTTTTTGCACTTACATTTTTTAGGAACAGATACATTTAGTCTCAAATATACTGAACAAAATATAAACGCAACATACAACAATTTCAATGATTTTACTATGTTACAGTTCATATAAGGAAATCAGTCAATTGAAATAAATTAGGCCTAATCTACGGATTTCACATGACTGGGCAGGGGCGGATCCATGGTTGGGAGATTGGCCCACCCACTGGAGAGCCAGGCCCAGCCAATCAGAATGAGTTTTTCCCTACAAAATAGCTTTATTACAGACATAAATACTCCTCAGTTTCATCAGCTGTCCGGGTGACTGGTCTCAGACGATCCTGCAGGTGACGAAGCCAGATGTGGAGGTCCTGGGCTGGCATGGTTACACGTGGTCTGCGGTTGTGAGGACGGTTGGATGTACAGCCAAATTCTCTAAAACAACATTTGAGGTGGCTTATTGTAGAGAAATTAACATTAAATTCTCTGGCAACAGCTCTGGTGGACATTCTTGCAGTCAGCATGCCAATTGCACACTCCCTCAAAACTTCTGTGCCATCTGTGGCATTGTGTTGTGTGACAAAACTGCACATTTTAGAGTTGCCTTTTATTGTCCCCAGCACATGGTGCACCTGTGTAATGATCATGCTTTTTAATCAGCTTCTTGATATGCCACACCTATCAGGTGGATGGATTATCTTGGCAAATGATATATGCTCACTAACAGGGATGTAAACAAATGAGTGCAAACAATTTTAGAGAAATAAGCTTTGTGTGTGTCAGGAACATTTCTGGGATGTTTTATTTCAGCTCATGAAACATGGCACCAACACTTTACGTGTTGCGTTTATATTTTTGTTCAGTATACAATTTGCTCAGGCTCATTGTGGCTAAAATGTCATGGGCGCTTTGCTCTCGCGAGCATTCTGATAGCTAAAGTTAGCTGATTTACAATCAAGGCTGAAAAAAACTCTATCAGAGTGAGAACAAGAGGGAGAAGAAATAGTTGGTTCCCACAGAGCACAGAGGTATGCCTTCAGGAGAATTAAGTCTGCAGTGTGTTCTCGCTCTCTCCATCTCGTTTTCTCTCTCTCTCTGTCTCTCGTCGCCTCATCCCACAGGATCAAGTTTCTTCCTCTGTCTTATTTAAAGCAGTGGAGCATTTCTAGAGCTCTGTTGATTACAAGCCATCTGAAGAGAGGCTGACCTCATGCACCGATGCCGAAGGTGGGGTTTTTCAGCTGAAGTCGGTAATTAAATGCCAGGGCAAGGGGTGGAAGAAGGGGACCCTCGTGACAACACTATCCTGCTACCAACCCATTTAACAGCAAACTTAGACCACTTTTATTATCAGGTTATGAAAATTCTCAAAAACAACTATTGTGCAAATTCACACAAAGTCTGTGTAAACTTGCAAAGTTGACAACATAATTTGCATTTTATTATCTTTATGCTTACTCTTGGTGAAATATTGTGCAATATGCTATATTATTGGGAGAGGTTTGTGATATAATGCCACATGCCTAACCCTACTTAGTGGCGAGTGTGTGTGTGTGTGTGTGTGTGTGGGGGGGGGTGAGATGGGCCGGGATATCAGTCTTAACCAGGGCTTTCTGTGCGTTGTTCAACCGTCACATCATGTGTCATCTTTAGGAACAATGTGGTGTCAGGGCGGGCCCCCCTTTGACTACAGAGCAGGCAGAGTGGCCAGGGCTAATTTACAGCCTCGCTCTCGGCCCGGCAACTGGTGTCACTATCACAGGAAGGGAAAGGTCATGGCTTAAGATGTTAGGTCCTTGACCCTATCTTCTAGGCATTTGACCTCTTAGACAAATATCACCCCTCATTAGCAGCCAGTCAAGCTGCTGGATAGCATTGGCTTTGGAAGCCTCTGTGATCTGCAGCCCACTTTCACTTTCCCAGCAGCCCACTTTCACTTGGTTTGGGGGCAGCAGGACCAGTTGGTTAGAATTAGCCAACAACCATGCTATAGTAGCCTTTGATGGCTTATGCCTTGATAGTTTTCTGTAAAGTTGAAAGTTGTTGGTGTGATTAACTGTTGCAGTGGTAGTTGAAATCATACAAATTATATTGTGAAAATGTTCAGATTTATATATATATTTTCTTCACCCAGATAAGTATTATTGGCAAAAAACAGATGAAAGAAAACTGTTGAGTGAGACTAGTGGTCCCATGGCTAAATCAAATCCAATTGTATTGGTCAAATACACATATTTAGCGGATGCTATTGCAGGTGTAGTGAAACAGTGCAGTGATATCTAACTATTCACGACAATACACACAAAAATAATGGAATTAAGAAATATATAAATATTAGGACGAGCAATGTCGGAGTGGCATTGACTACAATACAGTAGAATACAGTATATACATATGAAATGAGTAAAGCAGTATGTAAACATTATTAAAGTGACCAGTGATTCCATGTCTATGTATATAGGACAGCAGCCTGTATGGTGCAGGGTTGAGTAACTGGGTGGTAGCCGGCTAGTGATGGCTATTTAATAGTCTGTTGGCCTTGAGATAGAAGCTGTTTTTCAGGTTCTCGCTCCCAGCTTTGATGCACCTGTACTGACCTAGCATTCTAGATGATCGGGGGATGAACAGGCAGTGGCTCGGGTGGTTGATGTCCTTGATCTTTATGGCCTTCCTGTGACATTGGATGCCGTAGGTGTCCTGGAGGGCATGCAGTGTGCCCCCGGTGATGCGTTGGTCAGACCGCACCACCCTATGGAGAACCCTGCGGTCGCGGGCGGTGCTGTTGCCTTACCAGGCGGCGATACAGCCCGACAGGATGCTCTCAATTGTTTGTGAGGGTCTTAGGGGCCAAGCCAAATTTCTTCAGCCTCCTGAGGTTGAAGAGGCGCTGTTGCGTCTTCTTCCATTTAATGTGTTGTGGTCAGACTGAATGCTCTATTAAGTTTGCTAACCATGACTTCATGTCACTTCTGGACAAGAGCAAGTAGACTGGAGGGTATTGAAAAAACCTATATGGTGGACAGCTGTCTCATCATTCAAATGGGATAGTTACTCTTAATAAGACTCTGGTCCTTTAATGCACACCTTGATTGCCGACTCAAGATAATGGTCACTTAATAATGATTTATTGTGTGTCCCTTTCGGGAAATTTGTCTTGGATCTCAACAAACAGCAGAACAAGAAAAAGTGCAGGGAACCCACCCCTGGCCTGTTTGAGAGACACCAGTCGCCGCCCTGCAGTGCCAGTGGAAGTGAAATCAATCACAAAATGGAGGGTGAAGGACGTTGAGTGAGGCTTAAGGAAGGTGAAGGTGGGTGAAGGCCTCACTGTGGACTGGTTGGGTGATTTGGCTTGAGAGACCCTGGCCTGTAAAGGGAGAAAGACATCCATGGTCGGGTTGATTAGCCTAAATTATGGCGGTAAGGTCGCGAGCAATGTGGAACTAAAGAAAGCAGCCCATAGATCGGCTAGCTAGGAGGAATCATGTTCTAATAGAAAATAACAGAAACTCGGCCTTGTAGATTGAACTACATTTCTACCTCATACTTCTCTCCGTTTTCGCTGTGCGCAATACAATTGAAGGATATCACTGGCTGGATAAGAGAACATGTCACGGAGTGGACCTACAGTTGAAGTCGGAAGTTTACATACACATTAGCCAAATACATTTAAACTCAGTTGTTCACAATTCCTGAGCGGTATGACGGCTGCGTGGTCCCATGGTGTTTATACTTGCGTACTATTGTTTGTACAGATGAAAGTGGTACCTTCAGGCATTTGGAAATGCTCTATTAAGTCTGCTAACCAGTTTTTCACAATTCCTGAGCGGTATGACGGCTGTGTGGTCCCATGGTGTTTATACACTGCTCAAAAAAATAAAGGGAACACTAAAATAACACATCCTAGATCTGAATGAATGAAATATTCTTATTAAATACTTTTTTCTGTACATAGTTGAATGTGCTGACAACAAAATCACACAAATTATCAATGGAAATCAAATTTATAAACCCATGGAGGTCTGGATTTGGAGTCACACTCAAAATGAAAGTGGAAAACCACACTACAGGCTGATCCAACTTAATGTCCTTAAAACAAGTCAAAAAGAGGCTCAGTAGTGTGTGTGGCCTCCACGTGCCTGTATGACCTCCCTACAATGCCTGGGCATGCTCCTGATGAGGTGGCAGATGGTCTCCTGAGGGATCTCCTCCCAGACCTGGACTAAAGCATCCGCCAACTCCTGGACAGTCTGTGGTGCAACGTGGCGTTGGTGAATTGGATTCAGGTCTGGGGAACGGGCGGGCCAGTCCATAGCATCAATGCCTTCCTCTTGCAGGAACTGCTGACACACTCCAGCCACATGAGGTCTAGCATTGTCTTGCATTAGGAGGAACCCAGGGCCAACCGCACCAGCATATGGTCTCACAAGGGGTCTGAGGATCTCATCTCGGTATCTAATGGCAGTCAGGCTACCTCTGGCGAGCACATGGAGGGCTGTGCGGCCCCCCAAAGAAATGCCACCCACACCATGACTGACCCACCGCCAAACCGGTCATGCTGGAGGATGTTGCAGGCAGCAGAACGTTCTCCACGGCGTCTCCAGACTCTGTCACCTCTGTCATGTGCTCAGTGTGAACCTGCTTTCATCTGTGAAGAGCACAGGGCGCCAGTGGCGAATTTGCCAATCTTGGTGTTCTCTGGCAAATGCCAAACGTCCTGCACGGTGTTGGGCTGTAAGCACAACCCCCACCTGTGGATGTCGGGCCCTCATACCACCCTCATGGAGTCTGTTTCTGACCGTTTGAGCAGACACATGCACATTTGTGGCCTGCTGGAGGTCATTTTGCAGGGTTCTGGCAGTGCTCCTGCTGCTCCTCCTTGCACAAAGGCGGAGGTAGCGGTCCTGCTGCTGGGTTGTTGCCCTCCTACGGCCTTCTCCACGTCTCCTGATGTACTGGCCTGTCTCCTGGTAGCGCCTCCATGCTCTGGACACTACGCTGACAGACACAGCAAACCTTCTTGCCACAGCTCGCATTGATGTGCCACCCTGGATGAGCTGCACTACCTGAGCCACTTGTGTGGGTTGTAGACTTTGTCTCATGCTACCACTAGAGTGAAAGCACCGCCAGCATTCAAAAGTGACCAAAACATCAGCCAGGAAGCATAGGAACTGAGAAGTGGTCTGTGCTTACCATCTGCAGAACCACTCCTTTATTGGTGGTGTCTTGCTAATTGCCTATAATTTCCACCTGTTGTCTATTCCATTTGCACAACAGCATGTGGAATTTATTGTCAATCAGTGTTGCTTCCTAAGTGGACAGTTTGATTTCACAGAAGTGTGATTGACTTAGAGTTACATTGTGTTGTTTAAGTGTTCCCTTTATTTTTTTGAGTAGTGTACTTGCATCCTATTGTTTGTACAGATGAAAGTGGTACCTTCAGGCATTTGGAAATTGCTCCCAAGGATGAACCAGACTTGTGGAGGTCTACCATTTTTTTTCTGAGGTCTTGGCTGATTTATTTTCATTTTGCCATGATGTCAAGCAAAGAGGCAGTGACTTTGAAGGTAGGCCTTGAAATACATCCACAGGTACACCTCCAATTGACTCAAATTATATAAATTAGCCTATCAGAAGCTTCTAAAGCCATGACATCATTTTCTGGTATTTTGAAAGCTGTTTAAAGGCACAGTCAACTTAGTGTATGTGAACATCTGACCCACTGGAATTGTGATACAGTGAATTATGAGTGAAATAATCTGTCTGTAAACAATTGTTGGAAAAATTCCTTGTGTCATGCACAAAGTAGATGTCCTAACCGACTTGCCAAAACTATAGTTTGTTAACAAGAAATTTGTGGAGTGGTTGAAAAACGTGTTTTAATGACTCCAACCTCAGTGTGTGTAAACATCCGACTTCAACTGTATGTGAACATTTACAGGGCTGCTGTTAGATGTGCTTTGTTGCTGCTTTACCTTGTTTGACCCTGGCGGCAGAGATGAACAGTTTGCGTGTGTTGAATGACTGTAAAGACGTCTGACCTATTTCCCTCTGAGCTCTTAAACAGATTTGCACTGTAAACTAGTTAGCTTTGACGATGCATCCTCGAGGCACTGTAACTTTTAGGTTCTGATCAAAAGTAAAGAGTCAGTCCATTTGTTTTACTGGCCTGGAACTGCAAGCATTTATGTCCAGAGAGTTTTGCGCGGGGTTTTGAAAGGACTTGGCCTTACACACAGAGCACACACACCAGTCTAGTTATCTGCCAGTTTAGATCATCAGCCACGGCTGGAAAACAAGGAAAGGGAAAAGAGACCAGCCGTTCCTTTGTAACGGTGCACACACACAAAGATGGTGGTTTGCTGTGTTTCCTGGGGGTTTTGCTGAGAGTAACCAAATCTGGCAATATCTACCGGCTGACTTTTGGCTCTTCTACTGTTACAGCGGTTTTATATTTCCCTCCCCTTCCACGGGATGTGGAATTACAATAACTTGGCGCTATTTAAGGCGATTGTGGGATAAACCACAACCTCTGTTGTGGTTACTGCAGTACACATTGTGGCTTGGGAACCCCTCACCACCACCCACTCAACCCTATTCCCCCCCCCAAATCCCACTAACCACCCGACTGCCATAGCTATGAGTATAACAATGACTGTGTCACCACACTCTCTTTCGTAAGTACAGAGATACACACACACACGCGCGCATACTGTACCATTCATTGTAATTGAGGTTGGGGCTCATTCATAAAAATGTTTCATTGTCATAGCGTTTGATATCAGCGAGTAATAGCAGGTTTGTGTAGATGACCTACTAGAGAAATCCAACAGCTGGCACAGCCCCCAGTGCCAAAGGACTAGCACAGCCAGGATTAGATAGCCAGGATCAGATAGCCAGGATCAGATCATCTGATACACTGCCTGTTTAATATCGCTGGATGTGCCGTCCAATTTGTCATCTTGACTGCTTTGAGGACCTTCTATCCCTTCGTCTTTGTCAATTTCTTTGTTGTTCATTTGATAAGCAAAAACTCATTCTCTCTCTAAACAAACCAGTGCATTTGGGTGATTCCACATTTTTTAAATCTTAATACACCCTAAATATAAAAGAGATTAGCTCATTACAAAATCTCATTTTTGGACAGAAAATGTTTTTATAATGACAATGCCAGCTTTGAGCAGCAGGGGCTAGGCTACATAGCATTAGCGTTAGTGTAGCATAGTGTGCGCTGGCCTGGCATGTGTTTAGAGATGCGATGCTGTCTCAATGGGGCAGACGGACGGATGGGGGGATTGGCAATGGGGAAGTTGGGCTAATTAATTCTGCATTAATGCCCCAGTCACCCCAAGACATCCCCAGCAGCAGAGAGGGGGAGACAGAGGCATGTGCCAAGCTTTCTGAAGCTCGCTGTTCTCTTTCTTCTTTGTTCATGAGATACGGTGGTTATCTATGAGACCTAGGCTGACAGGAATCTGCAGGCCTCAAATCTGCAGGACTGATATTTTCTCCTCTCCTCCATGTTGGATATTTGCTTTTCTTTGTCTGTTTTTTGGGGCCTGTCTGGTTTAAAGCCTAGGAACTGCATGTGTCGAACTATAGCTCTCCCTAACGGCTAAGAACATTCAGGAATTCAGGACACAGACGTCTCTTCCCAATTCAGAACAGCAGCTTTGGCTAACTTCTGAGAATGGACTCTTTGTATCCACATGCCATTCAACAAGAGTCCCATTGTCTTTAGCTCCCCTTTAGCCTCAGCGCTAGTCATTGCTCAGTCTTTATTGTATGCACTGTGATTGTATTAGGACTTGATGAGGACTTCATTTTAATGGTGGGCAGACAGCTCATATGCTGTTCAGGCCCGAGCGGGGGAAAACTGTGGTAATCATCTAATTACCGCCAGGATTCATTTTTTTTTTGCCAAGCGACCGCTACGTAGCTGTACATGGATCAAAGCGAACGCAGAGAGGTAGAAACAAGCCATTCATCTTGTCGCCTGTCTTGGAATATTACACTTGTTGTCCTGCACATTGATTTGCCATGCCACATGACGGCATGTCGGTGACGCAAACTGATGTACTTTTTAAACCACACAGATACAGACACACACACACACACCAACGAATGTGGCAGCGAGGGGTCGGAAAGGGGAAGAAGAGACAAAAGGGTCAGGCCCAGAATCTCAGTATTCACTGTGTTTAAATGTCAGTTCCTCTCCCGTCTTTGTCCAGGGAGCTACAGGAATGTGCTGCAGCCGGTGATTTGTGCCAGTCAGTAGGGAAATATCGTAACCGTCTTTATGGGGGATCTTAGCAACTGAGAGAGGCTCATCTCCCGCCACCCAGTGCCCTAGCTCTCTCACTTCAGCTGCCACTTTCCAGCCGGCCCAGTGCAAACGGACGAGATTTGTTTCTTTTAGACTTGATAAGATTACAGTTACAGAATAAAATTGGTCCTTTATGGCCACCCGAGTGGCACAGCGGTCTAAGGCACTGCATCGCAGTGTTGCGGCGTCACGACAGCCTGGGTTCTATCCCATAGGGCGGTGCACAATTGGCCCAGCGTTGTCCAGGTTAGGGGAGGGTTTGGCCATGGGGGGCTTTACTTGGCTCATCGCATTCTAGCGACTCCTTGTGGCAGGCCGTCGCCTGCAGGCTGACTTCGTTCATCAGTTGAACGGTGTTTCCTCCGACACATTGGTGCAGCTGGCTTTCGGGTTAAGCAAACGGGTGTTAAGAAGCGCGGTGTGGCGGGTCATGTTCCGGAGGATGCATGACTCGACCTTCCCATTTCCTGAGCCCGTTGGGAAGTTGCAGCGATGAGAAAGATTGTAATCACAAAAAAGGGGTTAAAAAATATGTTTTAAATAAAAGGGCCTTTATTGGTATATACTGGAGGTCTCCAACCCTGTTCCTGGAGAGTAAACCTACTGGAGGTTTACACCAGGCCTCTCTAACCCTGTTCTGGTAGTAGAGAGACCCTCCTGGAGGTTTTTGTTGTAATTAACTGATTGAGTTTAATTATTAGAATCAGGTGTGCTAGATTAGAGTTGGAGTGAAAACCTACAGGAGGGTAGCTCTACAGTAACAGGGTTGGAGTTAAAAACCTACAAGAGGGTAGCTCTACAGTAACATGGTTGAAGTGAAAACCTACAGGAGGGTAGCTCTACAGTAACATGGTTGGAGTGAAAACCTACAGGAGGGTAGCTCTACAGTAACATGGTTGGAGTGAAAACCTACAGGAGGGTAGCTCTACAGTAACATTGTTGGAGTGAAAACCTACAGGAGGGTAGCTCTACAGTAACATGGTTGGAGTGAAAACCTACAGGAGGGTAGCTCTACAGTAACATGGTTGGAGTGAAAACCTACAGGAGGGTAGCTCTACAGTAACATGGTTGGAGTGAAAACCTACAGGAGGGTAGCTCTACAGTAACATGGTTAGAGTGAAAACCTACAGGAGGGTAGCTCTCCAGTAACATGGTTGGGTTGAAAACCTACAGAAGGGTAGCTCTACAGTAACATGGTTGGAGTGAAAACCTACAGGAGGGTAGCTCTACAGTAACATGGTTGGAGTGAAAACCTACAGGAGGGTAGCTCTACAGTAACATGGTTGGAGTGAAAACCTACAGGAGGGTAGCTCTCCAGTAACATGGTTGGAGTGAAAACCTACAGGAGGGTAGCTCTACAGTAACATGGTTGGAGAGCTCTGGTGAATATTCATCAGTCCAAACAGGTGTTATTCTTCTCTGAAGAGTCAGTCTCTGAGGGAGCATAGCCACAAGGCTAGTAACATGCAACATCCGGTGAGCATTGGGGTTCAGTCAGAAAACTGGCAGAGTGGACACCGGAGGATGAAGAGGGATTTCCAGCATTACAAATGCATTCTTAGAATTGTGTAATTCTTCTGTCCGTTGCGGTGGGGGCACTGCTGTCCTTTATCTTGAAGAGGTCTGAACTGGTTCAGTGCCAAGGCAAGAAACTGAGACCATGTGATCCACTGACGAGCCTCTATTGTGTGGTGAACCCATTTGGGACGGCATATAAAAAGGACTGTAGACATGAAACGGAACAGCTGTGGCCGTCTGTAGGGGAAAGTTGCTACAGATGGTGAAAGAAGTGAAAAATAAACTACCGTATGGCTGGTAAAATATAGAAGACTAGGGGTTTGCTGAACTGGTTCCTCTCACATCGTGTGTGTATGTTTGCAATGCATGTCTTGTCTTAGTGAGTATGTTCAGTCAAGTATTGTTTTTAGCTGTTGTGTTATAGTGGAGAATGCTTCTTGAATCAACGCTCTGTCCTTATACCATTTCTGCCCATCTGCTGTGCAGTTCAACACAGATGTATTTCCTTTGCGCTCCAACTGACATGTTACCCCATTATATTTACATTATATTTAACAATATTTGCATGTACTGTATATTCATTCAAATTAGCTGGTGGACCTTTGGGGGGGAGGGGGTGTGTGTGTGCATGCACTGTGTATAGACTAGTGCAGGTCGTGTCTCTCCGCTCTGTAGTTAAGAATGGAGGTCAGGCCAGCCGTCTGCCAGTGGGCCCACTGTCCCAGGGTCTCCCGCTCTGCTCTGCTCACCCTGCGGTGATTAAATCGTGAGTGATCCGCTCCTCCTCGTGATGCACTGGATGGAGAGGGAAAATCCAGCCTGGGAAGTATCCATCTGTAACACAGCATCTACTGTTTCAATCTCCAGCAGCTTTCTTCCAAAAACAACTGCAGTTAGGCTGCATGGCCAGAGATGTGTGGACAGAGAGGCCTGTGGTTATTACGGACAGAAGAACCAGGCAAACTCCAAAGTCACCCTAAGTGTGATTGATGAGGACGGTAGTCGTTAGGTTAACGAATGGACTGTGCTTGGTGGGTAAGTTAAGCAGCAGAGCTGGGGATTTGACAGTGAGCCATCCCAAAGCCCCAGAGTGGAGGAGAGATTTGAAAAAAACTGTCCTGCCTCTTTGGACAGTGTCCAGGAGGAGAAGCCATACGAATCAGACATTTTGTAATAATGGCCGCTGACGTGACGTCGTGAGCATGCTCGCATTTCACCTCATTGTTGTCGTTTTCTTCCCCCGATTGGTTTCCGTTCAGATTGTCATATGCTGGTTTTTAATTATTGACAAGTGAAGTGTGGGGGTAGGGGGGGGGGGGGGGGCACTTACTGGGGGGGTTGTATTTTTTAATTATTGACAAGTGAAGTGTGGGGGTAGGGGGGGGGCACTTACTGGGGGGGTTGTATTTTTTAATTATTGACAAGTGAAGTGTGGGGGTAGGGGGGGGCACTTACTGGGGGGGTTGTATTTTGTAATTATTGACAAGTGAAGTGTGGGGGTAGGGGGGGCACTTACTGGGGGGGTTGTATTTTGTAATTATTGACAAGTGAAGTGTGGGGGTAGGGGGGGGCACTTACTGGGGGGGTTGTATTTTTTAATTATTGACAAGTGAAGTGTGGGGGTAGGGGGGGGGCACTTACTGGGGGGGTTGTATTTTTAAATTATTGACAAGTGAAGTGTGGGGGTAGGGGGGGGCACTTACTGGGGGGGTTGTATTTTTTAATTATTGACAAGTGAAGTGTGGGGGTAGGGGGGGGGGACTTACTGGGGGGTTGTATTTTTTAATTATTGACAAGTGAAGTGTGGGGGTAGGGGGGGCACTTACTGGGGGGGTTGTATTTTTTAATTATTGACAAGTGAAGTGTGGGGGTAGGGGGGGCACTTACTGGGGGGGTTGTATTTTTTAATTATTGACAAGTGAAGTGTGGGGGTAGGGGGGGCGCTTACTGGGGGGGGTTGTATTTTTTAATTATTGACAAGTGAAGTGTGGGGGTGGGGGGGGCACTTACTGGGGGGCTTGTAATTTTTAATTATTGACAAGTGAAGTGTGGGGGTATGGGGGGGGGCACTTACTGGGGGGGTTGTATTTTGTAATTATTGACAAGTGAAGTGTGGGGGTAGGGGGGGGAACTTACTGGGGGGGTTGTATTTTTAAATTATTGACAAGTGAAGTGTGGGGGTGGGGGGGGCACTTACTGGGGGGGTTGTATTTTGTAATTATTGACAAGTGAAGTGTGGGAGTGGGGGGGGCACTTACTGGGGGGGTTGTATTTTTTAATTATTGACAAGTGAAGTGTGGGGGTAGGGGGGGAACTTACTGGGGGGGTTGTATTTTTTAATTATTGACAAGTGAAGTGTGGGGGTAGGGGGGGGCACTTACTGGGGGGGTTGTATTTTTTAATTATTGACAAGTGAAGTGTGGGGGTAGGGGGGGGCACTTACTGGGGGGGTTGTATTTTTTAATTATTGACAAGTGAAGTGTGGGGGTAGGGGGGGGGGGCACTTACTGGGGGGGTTGTATTTTTTAATTATTGCATTTTTTTCCCGCCCCTTGGTCGCTCCATCTGTGTATACGGAGCAGGGCAATATAAATGAATACGTCAATGAGGATACTATGGCCGTGGCGCTACGTCTTGCCAAGCCACAAGGCCCTGGCACGACGCACACTGAACCCCCTTGTTTAGTTCAGGGGAGCGGATGGGTGCTTCTTCAAGAAAACATTGAGCATCAACTCAACACATTAGCAATTACGCTTCCCTGGCTTGCTTCAGGAGCGAATGTAAACGTTGCTTGTCCTCGCATGCCGGGGAAAAACAACAAGCTTGGGACCAAGCTACCTTTCTGAAGGAGAAACAAGAAAGGAAGCCAGGCCTAGGGAAGTTGGGATATTGTTTTTTCCATTCCTGAAGTGCTTCCCAGCTCCAAGCCATCCTAAAGGCTACTGAGACGAGAGGAAGGGGAGAGATGCTGTAGGTCTGTATGGCTTGTGTGTCCTAATGAGGAAACCTACTGTCAAATCATGACCCACACCTCTTTCTCTTACTCACCTTCTCTTGCAGTGATTTAACCGAAAAGCTTCCCACTCTGCCATGAATGAGGGACAGAAAGAAAGAACCCTCCCCTCACTTTAGGTCCGCTGTTCTCAAAGAGTGGATCAGCGTGGTGCGTTTTGTTTTTAGGAAATGAATATGGCACCTTTTACGAGATACCCATTCGATGTTGTGGCCACTCCCAGATAGATATGCTTGCTGCTTGTTAGTTTTGTTAGACCAGTATGTCTGACACAAGGGCATTCTCGGCCGCCAGGCATTACGGCCCTTCAACCATAAAACTGTTTTCAGAGGGGAAACAAAAGCGGCACTTGATTAGTCGTGAAACCATCTGGGAACGAGACTCTCGGCAACCAAGCTAATTGGTCAACGTTTCCAAACAAGAAAGGAGAAACTCCTGTTCACATATACGCATATTTAAATGAATGTCTTTTTCTCTTTTTTTGAGGCCCCTTCTAATCACGAGCACCAGTTTTCTCCCATCCTTCTTTGTGTGTGTTATTTAGTCTCCATCGCCAGCCTCACCCCCTGAACCCAAATGTATTGGAACTGAGGGGGGCCTCCCTCTCCTAATGGACGGCTCATATTACTTCACACAGACATAGACAGAGTCTGGCCCCGGAGGACTCAGCGCTCTGGCGTGAAATATTGAATATTGTTTAAAGATTCCTTTTGTCCGTGCTTGGACTTGGAGGGGGGGAGAGGGTGGGAGGGGGGAGAGGGTACAGAACAAAAGGGAAAGCCATCACAAGGGCTAACCTCAGTAAGTTGTCCCAAACCAAGGTGTCTGCGGTCTTCCTCTATGATTTTATTTTGATTGAGTTCTCATTTGACCCTTGTGTTGTCTGTGCACTGTGAGCGCTTATCTAATTGCTAACGAACACACACGTCAAACAAGCGTACCTCACGCCGTCTCGTCAAGCAAAAGGGAAGCAAGTCAATAAACGAAACGTTACAGGTGGTTCGTCTTCCTAGAAAGTTGGGACCTGCTGTGAGTCGAGATATTTCCCCTCACACCCGTTGGCTGCGGAAAACAAGTGGTGGTAGCCCTGGGCCTACTCCCTGCTCGTCTGCACCCACCATCCTCCCCCACTCCCGGAGCTGAGAGAGAG